>NW_024058096.1:47500-68176 GCF_016432855.1 Salvelinus namaycush
GTGGTGTGTGATCTGTGTGTGTGTGGTGTGTGATCTGTGTGTGTGTGCGCGCGCTTGTGTGTGTATGATGAATTTCTGTACAGTGGATGTCTAGTCTAACATAGTCCATGCTCTGAACTGAGCTTACTAGCTAAATGGCTTCCTGTCTACCCAGTCAATCAATGATAAGTCACAACTTCTGTTCATCAACTCAACAACTCCCTTTGTGTGTGTGTGTGCCCCTCTATCTGAGAGCAGTCCGAAGCAGACAGACAGGCCTCAGAGCCCTCTGTCCTCCTGTCCTCCCACTGAGCCAGCGCAGTTCATCATAATCCTTTAATTACCTATTTTCCTTTCTACTCCCACCCTCATCCTTTTATTTCGTTTAGTTTATTATGATCCCCATTAGCTTTTGCCGAAGCAGCAGCTACACTTCGTAGGGTCCACAAAAAACATGGCAAGTAACAAAACATTGATAGACAAGGAAAGTCACACAAATGTAAAATACAACGATATCCAAACAATGCAACTAAAACATTATACAAACAATACAACAACAAAAAATGATGGGTGTGTTAAGGGAAAGGTGTGCTGCTCTGTTTTGAGCCAGCTGCAGGTTTGCTAGGTCTTTCTTTGCAGTACATGACCATATTACCAGACAGTTATCAAGATAGGACCAAAGCCTGAACAACTAGTACAGTTGACTTTTGTCTAAAAAATATATTGTATAACAGACCACTGCCCATGATAACTGACCATCCAATGTTATACCTAGAAGTTTGGCTTCCTCAACTTGCGCAATGATCACACCCTTTAATGAGTAGGAGTATGTTCACATGCAAACAATAATGAGACTATTGTGGATACTCAGATTAATATAATAGTTTGATTATAACATTTAAATGCTTTGGAAGAAGAACGATTTCTTTAATAATCCTGTTTACATGGACACATCTGAAATCAGGCTACCTGATGGCACTCTGATCAATGCCGAAAATTGCCAATCAAACTAAACGTTCTACCACAGCGACCATGTTATTTTTGGGAAGCATATTTGTTCTGAGTTTCGGACATAATATATGTTTGTTTGTGAAAACTACTTCTAAGACATGTACATCCAGTTCCGAACTCACTTCACTCGCGCTAAAGAGAGAGATTTGAGCTCCCGGTGCTGGCAGATCAGATACACCACTGGAATGCCCATTAAGATGTTTACACGTCCTGATAATTCAAAAGATTGCCCAGAAAACCAGGTGTTTTAATCAGCAGATGCTTATTTCGATTTTGACCGTACGCCGATTAAGATAAGTAGAATAAGGTGTTTACATGACTATTGCATAATCTGCCTACTGACATAATCAGTTGAATATCGAATTATTACTGTGCATGTCAACGTACTAAATATTTTGAATCAAACACAAATTTCAGTGAGCTCACTGGTTTTGGGTGCTGACATGTAGAGTGTGGAATCAGCCGCATACATACTCATTCTAGCTTTGTGTAAGACCAGTGGCAAATAATTTGTAAAAATAGAGAAGAGTAACGTTCCAAGGCAACTGCCCTGAGGGACACCGCACTGTACATATCTGATGTCAGAGAAGCTTCCATTGAATAATATTCTCTGTTTTTTGGGGGGGATAAATAACTCTCCAACCATGTGATGACAGGTGATGTAAAGCCACTGCAAGTTTGTTTTTTCTATTTATAATCAATAACATCAAAGGCTGCACTGAAACCTAACAATATAGCTCCAACTTATTATCCATTACCATTAACCAATCATCAGTCATCTAAGTCAGTGCAGTAGTAGTTGAGTGCCCTCTATACCCATGATGAAAGTGTCATGACACTGGCCTGTGGGTAAGGTTTATGACCCCCCCCCCATAAATAACTTCTCCCTTCCCTCTCTCTCTTGACTCTACAGAGGGACTCTTGAATAGCCTTTGTTAAACAGAGTCTGGGAACATCAAAGAAGTTGGGGGGGAAATGTACCATATTTTCGTAATCCGACCAGTTGAACATATGCGTTGGTACTTAATGAATATGATGTCAGTTCGGTTGTCATCTGAGACATTCTCATCAATGATAGGATGACAAACTCTACAGTGGAAAGTCTACACAGAGTTATCAGATTCACATGGAATTGTTGAGCAATTTAAATCTTTGAATTTAAAATTATTGGTGAAAAGATTAAATGTAATTTTAGCTTCCAAATGAGAGATTTGGGTTTTCATAAGGTTAGGGCTCTGCTAATCAGTGGCCCGCCCCTGTGAAGAGACATGGGTTATAAAACTATGAAAACACACCCTTCTCCCTCCACTATTTAAAGCCCTTGACAAAAATGTAACCTCCTGTTCCGAGGACGACGGTCCATACGTTAAAAAGGACTAACATGTCAACTACAGAACTAAGCCAACCTCAGCGTGAGCTTTGGTTGTGAATGGTATGAACTTTGAACTCTTATTCACTAAAGAAGTGAGACATCCTAGCCGTTGAGTTAGCAACAGCAGCTGTAAATGTGGGCTAGGAAAGGACAGACAGAGTAATCCCGTCTACCACACAACGACGACACTACAACGTATCCCGTTCACCACCAGAGACACTCTTCAAAGGACAAAGGACTCTGTTGGGCAACACGGCCTTCCATCTACCACCAACCTATTGAAGCGCAGCTCAGAGTAAATATTTATTGCATTTTCCTTTTCCAAATGGGCGGTAATTTAGAATGCATAGGATATTGTATTTACGATAGCACAGCTTCTCCCTTTGTTCCTCAGTCTTCCCGCTCTTTCACTCAAACCCAACCCACCAGGGACGTTTTCCTTTATGACATAATTGGTAATCAAGGTATGATTCATTCTGTGTATATGTAATTCTGTGTGATTAGTTAGGTATTTAGTAAATAAATAATTAAACCCAATTTTGTATTGCTGATTCAACTTGTTAGCCAGGGTTCGTGAAGATAACCAAGAATTTACAACTTTCAGATGAGACTGAAATAATGTGACGATTACATTGACTGCCATTGATGTAAAATATTACTAGGTCTTTAAGAGTTTATTCGGAAGATAACAGCTCTATAAATATTATTTCGTGGTGCCACAACTTTCTAGTTAATTACATTTACATGATTAGCTCAATCAGGTAATATTAATTACAGAGAAAGGATTTTATAGAATAGCATGTCATATCACTTAATCCGGCATAGCCAAAGACACGACAAAAGTCAGTAGTTACTTGTCTGAAAAATAGCATTGTATTTGGTCAAACACAATCCTCTCCATCAATTTACTAAGAATAGGCCAGCAAACTGATTGGCGCTGTTAGAGCCAGCAAAGGGTGCTTTACTATTTTTAGGCAGTGGAATTACTTTAGCTTCCTTCCATGCCTGTGGACACACTCTCCTATACGTTTGGTAAAGATATAGCAAATAGGGGTGGTAATACGGCTCCGTTGGTAGAGCATGGTGCTTGCAATGCCAAGATTGTGGTTCGAATACCAGGACCATAAATACATTTAAAAAAAAGAAATGCACGCCTGACTAAGTCATTTTGGATAAAAGCGTCTGCTAAATGACATGTAAAAAATGAAACATCCTCTCACGGTCAACTGCGTTTATTTTTAGCAAACTTAACATTTGTAAATATTGTGTAAATAGTCTGATGATGCTGTGACAAGACACCCGCCCCAGACCATGACGGACCCTCCACCCTCCAAATCGATCCCGCTCCAGAGTACAGGGCTCGGTGTAACGCTCATTCCTTCGACGATAAACGCGAATCCGACTATCACCCCTGGTGAGACAAAACCGCAACTCGTCAGTGAAGAGCACTTTTTGCCAGTCCTGTCTGGTCCAGCGACGATGGGTTTGTGCCCATAGGCAACGTTGTTACCGTGAATGTCTGGTGAGGACCTGCCTTACAACAGGCCTACAAGCCCTCGGTTGAGCCTCTCTCAGCCTATTGCGGAAAGTCTGAGCACTGATGGAGGGATTGTGCATTCCTGGTGTAACTCGGGCAGTTGTTGTTGCCATCCTGTACCCATCCGCAGGTGTAACATTCAGATGTACCGATCCTGTGCAGGTGTTGTTACACGTGGTCTGCCACTGTGAGGACGATCACTGTCAAACCTGTCTCCCTGTAGCGCTGCCTTAGGCGTCTCACAGTACAGACATTACAATTTATTGCCCTGGACACATCTGCAGTCCTCATGCCTCCTTGCAGCATGCCTAAGGCACGTTCACACAGATGAGCAGGGACCCTGGGCATCTTTCTTTTGGTGTTTTTCAGAGTCAGTAGAAAGGCCTCTTTAGTGTCCTAAGTTTTCATAACTGTGACCTTAATTGCCTACCGTCTGTAAGCTGTTAGTGTCTTAACGACCATTCCACATGTGCATGTTCATTAATTGTTTATGGTTCATTAAACAAGCATGGGAAACAGTGTTTAAACCCTTTACAATGAATATCTGTGAAGTTATTTGGATTTTACAAATTATCTTTGAAAGACTTGGTCCTGAAAAAGGAACATTTCTTGTTTTTGCTGAGTATATTTTAACACAGTCTGCTACCATTCTCAACAGTTTCCCATCAATAGCTTTTCCACCTCTCCCACACGGACTTGACCAAAATAAAAACAGCAATCCTCTTCTTTCATTATTAGATCTTTTATACAAAAAATATGATGGTTCACTGTTCAATGTTGTCATTTCATGTCTGAGTGTTTCCACTTTAGTAGTGAAATAGTCATTGAAATGATTGGCAATATCGAAAGGTTTTGTTATAAATGACCCATCACCTTCAATGAACGATGGAGATTAATTAGGTTTTCTGCCCATGGTATCATTTAAGGTACTCCAAAGTATTTTTCCATTGTGTTTTATGTAATTTATCTTTATTTGGTAATACAAGTTATTTTTCTTTGTGTTAAGTTTAGTCACAACATTTCTCCATTGACAATATGTCAACCAATCAGCTGAGCAGCATAACTTGTTTGCCACCTCTTTTGCATAATTTCTTTAAACAATAAAATGTTTAAATCCTCACCCCCTCATTCCCTCCCCCCCTAACGTCATCCTCACCCGTTCATTCCTTATCCCCCCAAACCCATTCCTCCCTCTCCCCCAAACCCATTCCCCCCCCAACCCATTCCTTCTCTTCCCCAAACACAGTCCTCCCTCTCCCACCCAAGCCCAGTCCTCCCTCTCCCCCCAAGCCCAGTCCTCCCTCTCCCCCAAACCCATCCCCCCAACCCATTCCTTCTCTCCCCCCAAACCAGTCCTCCCTCCAAGCCCAGTCCTCCCTCTCCCCCCAAACCCATCCCCCCCCAACCCATTCCTTCTCTCCCCCCAAACACAGTCCTCCCTCTCCCCCCAAGCCCAGTCCTCCCTCTCCCCCCAAACCCAAACCATCCCCCCCTAAACCCATTCCTCCCTCTCCCCACCAAACCCATTCCTCCCTCTCCCCCCAAACCCAGTCCTCCCTCTCCCCCCAAACCCAGTCCTCCCTCTCCCCCAAACCCAGTCCTCCCTCCCCCCAAACCCAGTCCTCCCTCTCCCCCCAAACCCAGTCCTCCCTCTCCCCCCAAACCCAGTCCTCCCTCTCCCCCCAAACCCAGTCCTCCCTCTCCCCCCTTACACCCAGCCTAACCCCTTATCCCTCACCCTTTAAAATTCACCCTTTCCATAACCCACATACCCTCACCCCTCCCTAGTGCGGGGTCCTCCTTGGGGGGTGGCTAAGAGACCCAGAGACGATCTTGCTTATCATGAGCCTGCCCCCCTCAGCATGACGGACAGCATATGCATGGCATAATAGGAGATGAGACAGGGTGTCAGGGCCTGGGGCTGATGAAGTGGACTACATGAAGCTCTGCTATTGGGTAGACATGCATCTTTCCTTTACATAGGTAAACACACACACACACACACACACACACACACACACACACACACACACACACACACACACACCACACACACACACACACACACACACACACACACACACACACACACACACACACACACACACACACACACACCTGGGGCCTACCTGAGATGGCCACCTTTCCTTTACAGGGTAGTCTGTCGTCCGTGGGCCCTGCATCCGCTGACCTAGTAGAGACAGAAAGAAGAGGATGACAACGGAAATTCTAATTGTAAACCCTGCTCAATTGCACACTTAGAACACATTAAACCCTTCACCCTATGGGTATACCTCCATTTATGCGCCTCTAAGTTCCTACCCCGCCCCCTTGCCTTGCCCGTTTACCCTCTGACCTTAGTGCGACCCTCTGCATGACCTGGGCCTCCTTCATCCTCTGCAGCTCTGACATGAAGGCCATGATGCGGATGTTGCAGGTGAGCAGGCTCTTGGAGGCCTCTAGGGCCTGGTCTCTCTGGGAGCAGGCAGCCAGCAGCTTACAGGCCCCGTCACGCATCCGGATCTCATGGTCTATCTTCTTCTGGATGTTACTGTCCTGCAGGCAGAGAGAGAGGGAGGGAGAGATGGGTTAGGACATTTTACTGACTGGAACAGGGTTGGTCTTTGAGTGTGGAGTGAGACTGTAACAAGAGGGTAAGTGTGACAGTTCAATTTAAATGTGACAATGACTGTGAAGAAGAGCGTTTGTGTTTATGGGAGAGAGAGGGCAAACGTGTGTGTGTGTGTGTGTGTGTGTGTGTGTGTGTGTGTGTGTGTGTGTGTGTGTGTGTGTGTGTGTGTGTGTGTGTGTGTGTGTGTGTGTGTGTGTGTGTGTGTGTGTGTGTGTGTGTCTCTCTCTCTCGTGGGCCCATTAGTGGAGTGTATCCCTGAAAGCGTTCTGGTGTCTCTGTGCGGTGAGGCGTGGGTCGGTCGGGGCATAGAGTAGTCAGGAAGAAGTTGTAAATATGCCCTTACGCCCTTCTGCCTCCCCTCCGGCACGCAGACACCAAGATGCTTAATCATTTAACATACACACCTGTCTATATAAGATCCCACAGTTGACAGTGCATGTCAGAGCAAAAACCAAGCCATGAGATCGAAGGAATTGTCTGTGACAGGATTGTGTCGAGGCACATATCTGGGGAACGGTACCAAAACATTTCTGCAGCATTGAAGGTCCCCAAGAACACAGTGGCCTCCTTCGTTCTTAAATGGAAGAAGTTTGGAAACACCAAGACTCTTCCTAGAGCTGGCAGTCCAGCCAAACTGAGCAATCGGGGAGAAGGGCCTTGGTCAGGGAGGTGAGCAAGAACCCGATGATCACTCTAACAGAGCTCCTGAGTTCCTCTGTGGAGATGGGAGAACCTTCCAGAAGGACAACCATCTTTGCAGGACTCCACCAATAAGGCCTTTGTGGTAGAGTGACCAGACAGAAGCCACTCCTCAGTAAAAGGCACACGAAAGGCACCAGTGAAACAAGATTCTCTGGTCTGATGAAACCAAGATTGAACTCTTTGGCCTGAATGCCAAATGTCATGTCTGGAGGAAATCTGGTACCATCCCTACGGTGAAGCATGGTGGTGGAAGCATCATGCTGTGGGGATGTTTTTCAGTGGCAGGGACTGGGAGACTAGTCAAGATCAAGGAAAAGATGAAAGGCGCAAAGTACAGAGAGATCCTTGATGAAAAGTGCTCTGGAGCAGGTTAGGAACTCAGACTGGGGCGAAGGTTCAACTTCCAACAAGACAGCGACCCTAAGCACACAGCCAAGACAACGCAGGAGTGGCATCAGGACAAGTCTCTGAATGTCCTTGAATGGCCGAGCCAGAGCCCAGACTTGAACCCGATGGAAAATCTCTGGAAAAACCTGAAAATAGCTGTGCAGCGACGCTCCCCATCCAACCTGACAGAGCTTGAGAAGAATGGGAGAAACTCGCCAAATACAGGTGTGCAAAGCTTGTAGCATCATAACCTAGAAGACTTGACGTTGTAATCGCTGCCAAAAGTGCTTCAACAAAGTAATGATAAAAGGGTCTGAATACTTATGTAAATGTGATTTAAGTTTTTTTTTTTTAATAAATTAGCAAAATCAACGGCAGGAGAGGGAGGGAGGGAGCGAGGGGTAGGGCCAGGAGAGAGAGAGAGGGAGGGAGTAAGGGGCAGGGCCAGGACAGAGAGAGAGAGAGAGAGAGAGAGAGAGAGAGAGAGAGAGAGAGTGTAAGGGACAGGGCCAGGAGAGGGAGGGAGTGAGGGGCAGGGGTAGGCGAGGGAGGGAGCGAGGGAGGGGCAGGGCCAGAAGAGGGAGAGGGAGGGAGCGAAGGAGGGGCAGGGCCAGGAGAGGGAGAGGCAGGGCCAGGAGAGGGAGAGGGAGGGAGCGAAGGAGGGGCAGGGCCAGGAGAGGGAGAGGCAGGGCCAGGAGAGGGAGGGGCAGGGCCAGAAGAGGGAGGGGCAGGGCCAGGAGAGGGAGAGGGAGGGAGCGAAGGAGGGGCAGGGCCAGGAGAGGGAGAGGCAGGGCCAGGAGAGGGAGAGGCAGGGCCAGGAGAGGGAGAGGCAGGGCCAGAAGAGGGAGAGGCAGGGCCAGAAGAGGGAGAGGGAGGGAGCGAAGGAGGGGCAGGGCCAGGAGAGGGAGAGGCAGGGCCAGGAGAGGGAGAGGGAGGGAGCGAAGGAGGGGCAGGGCCAGGAGAGGGAGAGGCAGGGCCAGGAGAGGGAGAGGCAGGGCCAGAAGAGGGAGGGGCAGGGCCAGGAGAGGGAGAGGGAGGGAGCGAAGGAGGGGCAGGGCCAGGAGAGGGAGAGGCAGGGCCAGGAGAGGGAGGGAGTGAAGGAGGGGCAGGGCCAGGAGAGGGAGAGGCAGGGCCAGGAGAGGGAGAGGCAGGGCCAGGAGAGGGAGGGGCAGGGCCAGGAGAACCGTGACTGCTGCAGTAGAGAGAGAGAGAGAGAGAGCGCCTACATTTTATAATTTATGCTGCTCTCTTGCTTTTCACACCGGCACAGACACCCACATACACATGATACATACACACATGATAACACACACACTCTACACACACACATACACATGGATTTTGTATTGTAGATAAACTATATATACAACAGTGTGTGGACATCACTTCAATAGTGGATTTGGCTATTTCAGCCATACCCATTGCTGACTGGTGTATAAAATTGAGCACACCGCCATGCAATCTCCATAGACAAACATTGGCAGTAGAATGGCCTTACTGAAGAGCTCAGTGACTTTCAACGTGGCAGCGTCATAGAATGCCACCTTTCCAACAAGTTTGTCAAATGTCTGCCCTACTAGAGCTGCCCCGGTCAACTGTAAGTGCTGTTATTGTGAAGTGGAAACGTCTAGGAGCAACAACGTCTCGGATGCGAGGTGGTAGGCCACACAAGCTCACAGAACGGGACGACTGACTGTTGAAGCGTGCAGCACGTGTAAAAATAGTCTGTCCTCAGTTGCACACAATGCTAAGATCACCATGCGCAATGCCAAGCATTGGCTGGAGTGGTGTAAAGCTCGCCGCCATTGGACTCTGGAGCAGTGAAAACACGTTCTCTGGAGTGATGAAACACGCTTCCCCATCTTGCAGTCCGACGGATGAATCTAGATTTGGCGGATGCCAGGAGAACATACCTGCCCGATATCATAATGCCAACTGTAAAGTTTGGTAGATGAGGAATAATGGTCTGGTGCTGTTTTTCATGGTTCGGGCCCCTTAGTTCCAGTGAAGGGAAATCTTAACGATACAGCATACAATGACATTCTAGACGATTCTGTGCTTCCAACTTTGTGGCAACAGTTTGGTGGAAGGCCCTTTCCTATTTCAGCATGACAATGCCCCCGTGCACAAAGCGAGGTCCGTACAGAAATGATTGGTTGAGATCGGTGTGGGAGAACTTGACTGGCCTGCACAGAGCCCTGACCTCAACCCCATCGAACACCTTTGGGATGAATTGGAACGCCGACTGCGAGCCAGGACTAATCGCCCAACATCAGTGCCCAGCCTCACTAATGCTCTTGTGGTTGAATGGAAGCAAGTCCCCACAGCAAGGTTCCAACATCTAGTGGAAATCCTTCCCAGAAGAATGGAGGCTGTTATAGCAGCAAAGGGGGGACCAACTCCATATTAATGAGTAAGATTTTGGAATGAGATGTTCGATGAGCAGGTGTCCACATACATTTGGTCATGTATTGTATGTGGTACTAGAGTAGTGGCCTGATGGCACACACTTAATGTGTTGTGAAAAGTATTATGACATGTAGTCATGTAATATTTAGTTTTTGTATATAACTGCCTTAATGTTGCTGCACCCCAGGAAAAGATCCTTAATAAATACAAATACAAGAGTGGAGCGTGTAGCTTGTTGTTGACCAATCATGAGTCATCAAAGCGGCATTATAAACTGGGTGGTTCGAGCCGTTAATGCTGATTGACTACAGCTGTGGTATATCGTACCGTTTACCATGGGTATGACAAAACATTTATTTTTACTGCTCTAATGACGTTGGTAACCCGTTTATAATAGCAATAAGGCACCTTGAGGCTTTGATATATGGCCAATATACCACGGCTAAGCGCTGTGTCCATAAGAACAGCTCTTAGCCCGTGGTATATTGGCCATATACCTCACCTGCTTGGGCATTATTGCTTAAATAAGCTACAGCCGTAGAGCCTCGCTCTGTGTGTGGCAAAAGTTTGAAGATATCTACACGAATCAATGGAAGATGGAATTAAAATGACAGAATTAAAAGTTAAAGGAGAAGGACCGCATCTGGATCCGACCAGGTCTGTACGGAACGGCTCTAGCTGTCCTCAGGTCCGTTTGGAACGATCTCTATATTTAAAAAAAAAACAGATGCATATCAGGTCCGGATGGGAAAGCTCCAGGTCCATTTTGGAATTTGGACCCATGAAGACGTCTAAAACAAACAAGCACGCACAGCACAGCTCACACACACACACACACACACACACACACACACACACACACACACACACACACACACACACACACACACACACACACACACACACACAACACACACACACACACACACACAACACACGACACACACACACACACACACCACACACACACAACACTCCTGAACCATATTCTTCATCATAGCAGGTCTTTTGACCCGTCTTGTTCATTTTCACTCATTGCTGCTCACTTGGCAAAGTTGGAGCAAACTCTCCCCACCTAGCGTCCTAATCCCTGTGTAATTTGTGCGCCAGTCAATACACTTCTGCTGTGTCAGTGCTGCAATGCAGTTGGAATATCTTATTGCTCAATGAGTCCATTTTCCCCGTCTCTCTCTCCTTGCTCTCCCTCAGGTGATTTCATCAACCTGGGCGACAGGCAGCTAACGGTTGCTGCACATGCCCGGCCACTCCCGGGGAAGCATCTGCCTGCACGACGGGGACAACAAGATGCTGTTCAGACGGGGACGTGTCTATGACGGAGCCATGGTTCGACTGGCTGCCCACCAGCCGGGTCAGCGACTACGTCAGTAGCTGTGAGCGCCTGGTGGGCTGGTGGATAGTGAGGCAGGTGGACCAGGTAATGCCGGGACACTATCACACGTTTGGTGCAAAACGGCTCCACCACATCGCCTCGGGGTACATCGACAGAGCCGGCACCTGCCCGGCACGCTTCTCCACATTTGCCTGGAGGACCTTGGCCGGATTGCGCTACGGGCGTCCAACACACGTGGCATCTGCTAGCCACATGAAGAGGCTGGCACCCCAGTTGAATCTTTTGCAGAGTTAGACTGGGGGATGTGAATCACCCCTCAATTACAGGATTTCCTTGTATTGTCTATTATAAACTGATGTAATCCAATGTATGTTATTTTAAAATGATTCATCAAAATGCCCCCATTAAAATTACATCAGGCAATGATTGACAGAATATTGAGATTCCCATTATTACAGGATTCATTAAAGACTGAAAATTAAATCTTGTTTATTATGTAATATTAAGATAAATATTAAGTTGTGTGATCGTTGGAAATGCTCTTTCCCATGAGGTAGCCTAGTAGTTAGAGCGTTGGATTAGTAACTGAAAGGTTGCAAGTTCAAATCCCCGAGCTGACAAGGTACAAATCTGTCGTTCTGCCCCTGAACAGTTAACCCACTGTTCCTAGGCCGTCATTGAAAATAAGAAATTGTTCTTAACTGACTTACCTAGTAAAAAAAATAAAATATTGACAGTGTTTCTTAACCCCAGTACCGTCGGGAGTCCCCCACAACTACTTAAGCTCTTGATCATTAGTTGAATCAGGTGTGGCTATCGCTGAGCTAAAACATATTTAAGAAGACCATAGGGAGGCCCGCTTGGACTGGAGATGAATAACATAGTTTCCCTTAGGGACACAATGTGACAGCACAACACCTACACAGAGACCAACAGACACAGACAGACAGAGGGCATGACTCAGCAGTATCTTTTATAACCTTGTCCCCAGGCTAGAGAAGAGGGAGCTGGTGGAGGAGACCTATATATTTTGTAACACTAGTCTTGGGCGGGCCAAGTTTTTTTCGGGCCGCCTATGAATAAAAAAAAATAACATTTTCGGGCGGATTTTTTTGTCAGTGTTATCTAATATTTATATATTTATTAATTCCATTATTTTACTTTTAGATTTGTGTGTATTGTTGTGAATTGTTTTTAGATACTACTGCACTGTTAGAGCTAGGAACACAAGGATTTTCGCTACACCCCGCAATAACCATCTGCTAAATATGTGTATGTGACCAATAAAAACTTGATTGACTAAAAACAGATATAAAGTATGTAGAAAAGATAAATGGGCCTATATATTTATACTAGGATTATCTTTGAGAACTAACAATCACTGAAATAAAAGCTAGACAGTCAGGGAGAATAATTTAAAAAAAACATTTTTTTATGGATTTTGTTTGAGTCACTCAAACTTTTAGATTTGTGTGTCATTGCAAAATGTGTAGAATTGTAGGACATTTTCTTTAAAGAAAAAAAAGTCAGCCTCATTGCAAAATGTGTAGAATTGCAGGAAACTTTGCTTTAGAACAGCTACATGTAGTCACTGGGGCCAACAGGAGGGCCTCTAAGTATTTGTTAGTTCTCAAAGAGAATAAGTTCCTGCAATTCTACACATTTTGCAATGAGGCTGACTTTTTTCTTTAAGAAAATGTCCTACATTCTACACATTTTGCCATGGTTTATGCTATCTGAGTGACTCAAACAACATCCATTAATTAAAAAAAAAAAAATTCTCCCTAGCTTTTATTTCAGTGATTAAGTCAACAGCTGCACCATTGGCCATGCCCCCACCTAAACCCCATTTTAATCCAGAAAAAAGCCCCGCACTGTATAATCCATCACACTCGCAATAGAATAAAAGTGTTAGCACATTCTTGAAATGAGACAATCCAGTTACTGTGTGGTTTTTCCTTTCAACACTGTGAAAATGGCATTTAACAACAAGCACAAATTTCCTATTGAAAGATTCATGTGACAGTTTGGCTGCTTCCCAATTCTTTACCCTTTTCCCAAAGTGTGCACTTTTACACTCCACATCATAGATTTAACAATGGTGGAAACTCTGTCTAGCAAAGGATTTTACCAATTCACAATTATTTTAAATCCATGACTGTTAATGTGTGGAAGTGCACACTGGGAGAACGGGTGGAGAATCGCGACGCAGCCTTGGATTCCGTGTGCAGAGAATGATCGTGATAACTAGGTCAATGGCTCTTGGAGTACATTCAGACTTCAATTTTAAATGGATGAAATATTAATTCCGTCTCTAAACTATATATAAACAAAATACTTTGGCATGCACTCGTTTTATTATTTATTTTGAATAAAAGTGGTGTGGACATGCTCTGTAAATTGAATGGGTCTGTGTTGACATAGGTTTTTGGTCAACTGACACAGAGGTTAGTCAACATTGACAAAAAAGCACATGGTGTTTGATCGAGAGTGATGTTTGATCTAGGGTTAGTGGATGGCTTTAATCCTCATGTCATACTGACGTGACATTTCTACTGGGATTATATGATGTATATCATTTCCACTAAAAGGAGAGATATGACAGAATAAATATCCAAGGCTGTTTCTGAATGGATACAACCATTTATTATTGTTATGTTTAATACAATATTTAAAACATGACTGAGTCCTTATTTCTTTCTCCCCCAGGATGACGTGCATGCAGACAGTCTGCTAACACAAGACACTCTTGTTAACAATTCAATGTTATCTATTAGACACAGTTATAGATATGCATCTGTTAAAATAAATCAATATAGCTGTATTTATAACAAAATCAATCACGTAATAATGTATAAGAAAAAGAAGAGTTTTGTTAACTTATTAAAAAAAACTTTACAGTAACAAATGCCACTTTGAAGCATGTACAGTTGTTTACTCTGAGTAAAAAGGAGTGAGCCAGCTGTGAGCCCTTGGGACACAGTGGCATGTTTAGAAAGTCCATTAGAAGCACAGGGATTGTTAGGCTTTACTGCACAGACCAGGGACACACCTACCCCTGCCCACCTCATCACTTAACCAATACAATCAGCTGCTTGGCATTAGGTGAAAGACTACACTATTTTAAGACAAAAAACACAACACAATATTTTCTAGAGATCAATATTTCCTGCATTGCATATTTGATCGATTACAATGTTTCATATCATATTGCCAGCAGAATTCTGAGACCGGTTTTGCCGGGCATAACGTTATGACTGTAGTACCACAAACTAAGCTATAAATCAACAAAGAGGTCAGAGTTGTGGGATTCCAAAACTCTTCACCCATGTATGCACATTCCAGGTTCTACGCTCTTCAGTCAGTACATTTGCACCCCGGAAACTTGAATGAGGCAGTGTAACACAGGAGTTAATATGGCTTCTCGTGATTATGTAGTACATTACCTTAGGCTTCCTTCAATTCATTATAATTACTCCATACATTGGTACAAATAATTGTTGTCAGTTTCTTAACGGAATGTCCTGGTGAACTCAAATATTGGTTGATGTGTATTAGGCCTACAATGTGTTAATGAATGTAGGGGAAGTTCTGGAAACCCAGCCGAGGAAGTGACCCTGATGTTATCACAGTAGTAACAAGTAGCACAGTAAAATTAATGGGAGCACAGTTGCATTAAGTTGAGCTTTCAAAATTCATTCACTTTCTGAGAAGTTTAAAGATCTGAAACAAACACATTCCTCGACTTCGAGCACTATCATGCAATAAGCAAATCAGTGTATTAGTAGTTTCAGAGGACTTTTTCTGGCAGGATTTAATTGCTATTACAGGCGACAGTGGGTCTAGCCATTTGAATAGATCACAAGTTACACCAACAACCCTCTGACCACATTCAGATACTAAACATTCCCATACACTGACAATTCACAATTCTCCTGTCATTAGAGTGAAGTCATTCCAGTTAATACCAACGCCCTTTCATCAGAGAGGAAGTGGGGGCTTCCTTCCTGTCAGTTCTTACCAGGACCTTGGGTGATCTGGGGGTCTGAGCTGGGTTATACCTGGCTCTGTGGTTTAGATGAGTGGGGTCTGAGCTGGGTTATACCTGGCTCTGTGGTTTAGATGAGTGGGGTCTGAGCTGGGTTATACCTGGCTCTGTGGTTTAGATGAGTGGGGTCTGAGCTGGGTTATACCTGGCTCTGGAGCCAATTCCGGGGGTCCAGTTTAGCCCTCAAGTTCCTGAGGCTCTGACGGGCCGAAGAGGGGCGTGAGAAAGGGGTGCCGTCTGACAACTCAGGGCTGGTGGCTGCCCTCGCTGGAGCTGTTACTGGAGGTAGAGCTGGAGCAGGACAGGGTGGCCTGGGGGACGCATTGGGCTGGGATGGGGGCAAGGGAGGAGGAGGAGGGGGGGCTGACAGGAGCACTGTAACACCCCTCCATACCCCCTGCCCCTGAGGGTGCTGAGGCTTGGCGTCCAGGGAGAGGGTGCGGGGGCGGAAGTGTGAGGAGGGGGAGGAGAGGGAGAGGGGGCTCTGCCCAGCCAACTGTAGCGGGAGCAAGGGCTGGTGCTGCAGGGGCTGTCGCTGTCCGAGGTCAGGCTGGCTTCTGAGGAGAGCAGGCCGGGCCGGGGGCAGCGCAGGGGGCTGTGGGGGAGGCGGTTGTGGGTGCGGGGGCAACCAGGAGAACTCCTCGAACAGGGACATCCAGGGAGGAGAGGTCCCCAGCTGGCTCCTCAGCTCCAGCTCCTCCATCCGCCGCGCCAGGATGTCCGTCACCGTACTGATGTCCATCAGAGGTGTCAATAACTAGGAGGAACAGAGGAAAGTCATTACTGTGGTCGGACAGACCGTCCTAATAACGCTGAGACAGTGGAATACAGTTCAGAGAGGCTAGACCTAGACTTGGTGATGCTAGTTGAAGGGGGGGGTGGGGTCAGGTTCAATACTGCAGTGTGTTAGTGGACCCCTGGTACTTCACCTGTCGTTGTAATAGGAGGAGAGCAGAGCACGAATCTCAGCAGACACAGCATTATCCTGCAGCAAGATACCCTCACAGGATGGGATGGGTGAGGGGGGCTAGGGTCCAGGGGGGGGGGGGGCAGGTATGTGCATTGACGGGCAGGGTAAAATAAAGTTGTGATACATGAGTTGGGGATAAATTGATGGTGCATAACGCAGGTAAAAAGAGTTCATTTAGAATGTATGAATATTAGAATTCCATTGGAGTGTAAAATTAACATGATGGGAATAGAATGATAATGGTGGGAAAAAAGGGGGGAAATGTAATTTGAGCACAGGAACAAGGGAGAGTGCAGGGAAGGTGATAGCCAAAAAGGAAGGAATGAGAAACACAAAGAGAGAGAGAGATAAAGGAAGAGAGAGAGAGAGTCAGCACGTCAGAGAAAAGAACACTTCCATCCATTATGCATAGAGGTTGGTTGGTGTGCTAGTGTGGTGGCAGGCAGCTCAGAGTAGAGTCCGATGGAGAGCTCATGCATATGTACCACCACTGTTAGAACAGTCAGAAACACGCATGTGGTTAAGGGGACTATATCCTCTGGAAATATACTGAACAAAATTTAAAGTGTTGGTCCCATGTTTCATGAGCTGAAATAAAAATCCCAGAAATGTTCCATACGCACAAAAAACGTATTTCTCTAAGATTTTGCCCACACATTTGTTTACATCCCTGGTAGTGAGCATTTCTCTTTTGCCAAGATAATCCATCCACCTGACAGGTGTGGCATATCAAGAAGCTGATTAAACAGCATGATCATTACACAGATGCACCTGGTGCTGAGGACAATAAAAGGCCACTCTAAAATGTGCAGTTTTGTCACACAACAAAATGACACAGATGTCTCAAGTTTTGATGGAGTGTGCAATTGGCATGCTGACTGCAGGAATGTCCACCAGAGCTGTTGACAGAGAATTTCTCTACCATAAGCCGCCTCCAAGGTTGTTTTAGAGAATTTGGCAGTACATTGAACCAGCCACACAACTGCAGACCACGTATAACCACGCCAGCCCAGGACCTCCACATCCGGCTTCTTTACCTGTGGGATCATCTGAGACCAGCCACCCCGACAGCTGATGAAATTGAGAAGTATTTCTGTCTGTAATAAAGCCATTTTTTCCGGGATTTTTTATTTATTGGCTGGGCCTGTCTCCCAAGTGGGTGGGCCTACCCATGGCTGCGCCCCTGCCCCGTCATGTGAAATCTATAGATTAGTGCCTCATTTATTTATTTCTATTGACTGATTTCCTTATATGAACTGTAACTGAGTAAAATCATTGAAATTGTTGCATGTTGTATTTATATATTTTTGTTCCGTATATATTTAAATGTATTTGTTTTTGTAAACCTATTAACCTATTATTAAGCTATGATTTTTGTAACCCTAAACTTATAAACTAACTAACAAATTACTATATGTTCTAGATTTATTACTAATAAATAAAAGCGGAAAGAAACTCAAGTCTAAGTGTCCACAACATATTACTGAATCATATAAAAAGTATTATGGACAATTTGGGTCGCTGTCTTACCCATTTCGTGGTAAAGAGAACCCTGTTTCGATGTGACCAGGGTTGGTTTCCGGGGCGATGGCAGCTCAATCTTCATTAAGTCGTCACAGCACTGCTTCCATTGGCCTGCAGGGAAGAAGGAAACTGTCAGTCATCTTCCAACATCCAATCAACCTGAGAAAACCACTAACGACACATCAGGAGTCAATGAGCACATGAACAAGAGCATATCAGGACCTATAGTGTAGGGTGTGTATGTCTACTCTAGGGCCAGGAGTTTTCCCCTGAGCTCACCAATGAAGAACTCAGGCCCCTAATCATGTGATCAGCCTACTTACTCATGTCATAGAACTGTTGCCAGAAGGCCTCCATCCAGCGGTGTGTGTCTTCACGACTGTCTGCTGAGAGTGTGTGTGTCACCTCCTCTCCTCCATAATGGTTACTGATACAGATACTCTGGGCCTTATTGTGGCGGTCCTTCTCTGACGCCCGTATTCTCGTCTTCTAACACCGGATACACACACACACAATCAGCTAATAGTGTTGCATTTGACCAAATGATTCAATAACCCCCCCAAAAAGATGAATTTAAGCATCAAAGCATTTATTTTCTCGTCAACTCACAGTGCGTGAATGCACTTACTGACACACAGAGCAGTGAGTGACATATATGCCAAGTCCACTCAAGTAACCTCAAGCATGAATCTGTCCCAGTTATCAGCTATCCAGGCTGTATCACATCCGGCCGTGATTGAGAGTCCCATAGGGCGGTGCACAATTGGCCCAGCATGGTCCAGGTTTGGCCCGGGGTAGGCCGTCATTGTAAATAAGAATTTGTTCATAACTGACTTGCCTAGTTAAATACGTCCCAATTGTCTCTCATTCCTCCCAAAGTGTGCACATGTTCACTTCCCTTCACTAATTTGAAAGGAAATGACTGGTATAATGGGTGGAAACTTCCTGTAGCCCCTGCCTCCACCAATCCAATGCTTTGGGAAGTAGTAAACGAGTGTACATTTCAGGAGAAAGGAGATATTATTGTGACACCCTAAAGACAGTACTCCAAATGTATTTCCCCATCCCCACCAGTAGGTGGCAGCAGTGCCCTGTTCCGCCTCACTGGGTTCAGCTTGATCCTGAGAGCAGAGCAGTCAGAGCTGCTGATTGATGCATGATTCTACAGAACTGTCTCTGTCTGAAGCTGAATGAGGACTTTTTGCTGTGGGTCAGGGGCCACCAGCTAGCATGCTTTATTGTTTCATGTTGAGAGTGTGCGTATGTGGGACGTTTTTTTTCTCCATCCACTGACCTTATTGATGGAAATGGTAAAAGCCGGCTCTATGTTAGCCTCTACATCCTCTTGCCGGTGGTAACAGAAAAGGTTTGTCCCTTTAAGGACGCCGTAGACGTTTGTCCAACTCTGAGGGTCACCTCCAAACTGCTGTGAGAGATAGAGACGCTAATTAGAGAGAGAGAGAGACATGCCTTGCTATCCTCTCAAACACACACAGACACCCTCACCTTGACCTTCAAGCAGCCGCTCATCATCTGTTGGGTCATACAGTGAGGCTGGGCAGCCAGGCGACAACACACATTGCCGTAGAGAGGCACCCAGTGTGAACACTCCTCTACAGGGAACGACAGGGGGATAGAGAGAGAAAGGAATGAAACATCTACACACACACACACACACACACACACACACACACACACACACACACACACACACACACACACACACACACACACACACACACACACACACACACACACACATAGCAGGGAATAAAGTGTCACAGCTGCAAGGTGAGCCCCGAACAACAGTGGAGTGCCCATCAAACTTTATTACAGCTGTAAGTAAGGGGCAATGAATTAAGCAGCAGCACATGTCATGGTGTCTACTCCCCTGTACACCTCATCATTGGAGTTTTACACAGCACTGACTCCAATTTATTACTATGACCTTGACAATGACTGTCAGACAGCTAACATCGTGGCTGGGAGAGGGAGGGAGACTGGGATAAATGGAGAGAGAAAGACATGGGGAAAGAGGATATCTAGTCAGTAGCACAACAATGCATTCAACCAAAATGTTGTCTTCTGCATTTAACCCAACCCCTCTGAATCAGAGAGGTGTGGAGGGCTGAGAGAGCGAGAGGTACTGAAACAGAGGGAGGGAGAGAAAGAGAAGTCTGACCCATATTTACTGTACATGGATAAACCACATCCCTACTGTGATCTACCGTTGCCCGAGATGCTGAGGTCATGTGTGCGGAAGCTGTCCTGGACGTGTGACAGTGACAGGGTGGTGTGGGCCAAGAGATGGTACTTCGGTCCCCTGTGAACAGAACACATGGCAGAGGCACTGGTGAGCTGTGTGACTGTGGTACTAAATACACACGTCGGTGTCTACGTCAGTGACTTTGTGTGGGTGTTTCGCTGCAGGACTGCATACGTGTGTCTGTATGAATGACTGTACACTACATGCCTAGAAATACGTCTCAGGGTGTGTGAATATCACTAGAGAAGTAGCGTGTGTACACAACATAAACACACTCACACCACTGTGGGCAGAGGCAGCAGCAGCGTGGCTCCTCCTCCGTTGCTGATGGGGCTGCAGGCTCCAGGGTCCATGGCGACGCGGAGCTTCTTCCCTGCCGAACGGCCCAGAGAGCTGCTCAGTTTGCTGGCTAGTTTCCGAGACGTGCTCCCTGTCGAGTAGTCCTCCTCTGAACAGCAGCTGTACATCTCCACGCGCAGCTCAAATCC
>NW_024058097.1:370000-375348 GCF_016432855.1 Salvelinus namaycush
AGAGAGGCAGAGCGAGAGAGGCAGAGCGAGAGAGGCAGAGCGAGAGAGAGAGAGGCAGAGCGAGAGAGAGAGAGGCAGAGCGAGAGAGAGAGAGGCAGAGCGAGAGAGAGAGAGGCAGAGCGAGAGAGAGAGAGGCAGAGCGAGAGAGAGAGAGGCAGAGCGAGAGAGAGAGAGGCAGAGCGAGAGAGAGAGAGAGAGAGCGAGAGAGAGAGAGAGGCAGAGCGAGAGAGAGAGAGAGGCAGAGAGAGAGAGAGAGAGAGAGGCAGAGCGAGAGAGAGAGAGGCAGAGCGAGAGAGAGAGAGGCAGAGCGAGAGAGAGAGAGGCAGAGCGAGAGAGAGGCAGAGCGAGAGAGAGAGAGAGAGGAGAGAGGCAGAGCGAGAGGAGAGAGGCAGAGCGAGAGAGAGAGACAGAGCGAGAGAGAGAAAGGCAGAGCGAGAGAGAGGCAGAGCGAGAGAGAGAGAGGCAGAGCGAGAGAGAGACAGGCAGAGCGAGAGAGAGACAGGCAGAGCGAGAGAGAGACAGGCAGAGCGAGAGAGAGAAAGGCAGAGCGAGAGAGAGAAAGGCAGAGCGAGAGAGAGAAAGGCAGAGTGAGAGAGAGAGAGGCAGAGCGAGAGAGAGAAAGGCAGAGCGAGAGAGAGAGAGGCAGAGCGAGAGAGAGAAAGGCAGAGCGAGAGAGAGAGAGGCAGAGCGAGAGAGAGAAAGGCAGAGCGAGAGAGAGAGGCAGAGCGAGAGAGAGAGAGGCAGAGCGAGAGAGAGAGAGGCAGAGCGAGAGAGAGAGAGGCAGAGCGAGAGAGAGAGAGGCAGAGCGAGAGAGAGAAAGGCAGAGCGAGAGAGAGGCAGAGCGAGAGAGAGAAAGGCAGAGCGAGAGAGAGGCAGAGCGAGAGAGAGGCAGAGCGAGAGGAGAGAGGCAGAGCGAGAGAGAGAGGCAGAGCGAGAGAGGCAGAGCGAGAGAGAGAGAGGCAGAGCGAGAGAGAGAGAGGCAGAGCGAGAGAGAGAGAGGCAGAGCGAGAGAGAGAAAGGCAGAGAGAGAGAGAGAAAGGCAGAGCGAGAGAGAGGCAGAGCGAGAGAGTATGTACAGTGTGTGTGTCAAGGTGTCCTCACCAGTGGTATTTATAGTTGTGGTAAAGTGATACCTCTGCTGTAACCATGACTACTGTTGCTACGGAGGAGGAGGAGACATCTTACAGCAAAGTGTGTCTGTGTGTAGTGTGGCAGGAACAGATACACACAGGAGAGGAACTCACAGGGTAGGTAGAGGACAGGAGAGAGACTCACAGGGTAGGTAGAGGACAGGAGAGAGAGGCACTGGGTAGGTAGAGGACAGGAGAGAGAGGCACTGGGTAGGTAGAGGACAGGAGAGACTCACAGGTTAGGTAGAGGACAGGAGAGAGACTCACAGGGTAGGTAGAGGACAGGAGAGACTCACAGGGTAGGTAGAGGACAGGAGAGGAACTCACAGGGTAGGTAGAGGACAGGAGAGACTCACAGGTTAGGTAGAGGACAGGAGAGAGACTCACAGGGTAGGTAGAGGACAGGAGAGACTCACAGGGTAGGTAGAGGACAGGAGAGAGACTCACAGGGTAGGTAGAGGACAGGAGAGAGACTCACAGGGTAGGTACATTTAAGTCATTTAGCAGACGCTCTTATCCAGAGCGACTTACAAATTGGAAAGTTCATACATATTCATCCTGGTCCCCCCGTGGGAATTGAACCCTGGTCCCCCCGTGGGAATTGAACCCACAACCCTGGCGTTGCAAGCGCCATGCTCTACCAACTGAGCCACACGGGACCAGGTAGAGGACAGGAGAGAGACTCACTGGGTAGGGAGAGGACAGGAGAGAGACTCACAGGGTAGGTAGAGGACACAGGAGAGACTCACAGGGTAGGTAGAGGACAGGAGAGACTCACAGGGTAGGTAGAGGACAGGAGAGAGACACAGGGTAGGTAGAGGACAGGAGAGGGACGCACTGGGTAGGTAGAGGACAGGAGAGAGACTCACAGGGTAGGTAGAGGACAGGAGAGAGACTCACAGGGTAGGTAGAGGACAGTAGAGGGACTCACTGGGTAGGTAGGGGACAGGAGAGAGACTCACTGGGTAGTCTGTCCAGTCAGTCAGTCAGTCTGTCCAGTCAGTCAGTCAGTCTGTCCAGTCAGTCAGTCTGTCTGTCCAGTCAGTCTGTCTGTCCAGTCAGTCAGTCTGTCCAGTCAGTCAGTCTGTCCAGTCAGTCAGTCTGTCTGTCCAGTCAGTCAGTCAGTCAGTCTGTCTGTCCAGTCAGTCAGTCTGTCTGTCCAGTCAGTCAGTCTGTCTGTCCAGTCAGTCAGTCAGTCAGTCAGTCTGTCTGTCCAGTCAGTCAGTCACTGTCTGTCCAGTCAGTCAGTCAGTCTGTCTGTCCAGTCAGTCAGTCTGTCTGTCCAGTCAGTCAGTCTGTCTGTCCAGTCAGTCTGTCCAGTCAGTCAGTCCAGTCAGTCAGTCCAGTCAGTCAGTCTGTCCAGTCAAAACCCTCCATTATCTCTACCCCCCCTAACCCCAGACTACCCCCCCCTTCTTTCCTTTCCCCCATCCTCCCCTTCTCTCCCCTCCCTCCCTCCCTCCTCCACCTTGTCTCACCTGCGTACGAATTTGGAGGTGAACTTGGAGAAGATACCGGTGGCCCCAGGTCTTCTGGTCTGGCTGTTGCCGTGGCTGAGGGAGGGGGAGACTGGCGCCCCCGGAGAACCCTGCTGGTCTCTGGCACCTCTCTGCTGTCCTGTTAGAGGGAGGGAGGGAATTTAGAAAAGTGGCTGAGGGAGGGGGAGGGGGAGCCGCGCAGTAAGGAGAACCCTGCTGGTTACATCATTAGTTAAATACACATTGTGGACACCTCAGATAAGCGTTTTGAGACACTGCCGGCGTGTATAGTAGGTCACAGTTAGAGGCCCCTCTCTGCTGACCGTCCCAGTTAGAGGCCCCTCTCTGCTGACCGTCCCAGTTAGAGACCCCTCTCTGCTGACCGTCCCAGTTAGAGACCCCTCTCTGCTGACCGTCCCAGTTAGAGACCCCTCTCTGCTGACCGTCCCAGTTAGAGACCCCTCTCTGCTGACCGTCCCAGTTAGAGACCCCTCTCTGCTGACCGTCCCAGTTAGAGACCCCTCTCTGCTGACCGTCCCAGTTAGAGACCCCTCTCTGCTGACCGTCCCAGTTAGAGACCCCTCTCTGCTGACCGTCCCAGTTAGAGACCCCTCTCTGCTGACCGTCCCAGTTAGAGACCCCTCTCTGCTGACCGTCCCAGTTAGAGACCCCTCTCTGCTGACCGTCCCAGTTAGAGGCTCCTCGCTGCTGACCGTCCCAGTTAGAGACCCCTCTCTGCTGACCGTCCCAGTTAGAGACCCCTCTCTGCTGACCGTCCCAGTTAGAGGCTCCTCTCTGCTGACCGTCCCAGTTAGAGGCCCCTCTCTGCTGACCGTCCCAGTTAGAGGCTCCTCTCTGCTGACCGTCCCAGTTAGAGGCCCCTCTCTGCTGACCGTCCCAGTTAGAGGCTCCTCTCTGCTGACCGTCCCAGTTAGAGGCTCCTCTCTGCTGACCGTCCCAGTTAGAGACCCCTCTCTGCTGACCGTCCCAGTTAGAGACCCCTCTCTGCTGACCGTCCCAGTTAGAGGCTCCTCTCTGCTGACCGTCCCAGTTAGAGACCCCTCTCTGCTGACCGTCCCAGTTAGAGGCTCCTCTCTGCTGACCGTCCCAGTTAGAGGCTCCTCTCTGCTGACCGTCCCAGTTAGAGACCCCTCTCTGCTGACCGTCCCAGTTAGAGACCCCTCTCTGCTGACCGTCCCAGTTAGAGGCTCCTCTCTGCTGACCGTCCCAGTTAGAGACCCCTCTCTGCTGACCGTCCCAGTTAGAGACCCCTCTCTGCTGACCGTCCCAGTTAGAGGCTCCTCTCTGCTGACCGTCCCAGTTAGAGACCCCTCTCTGCTGACCGTCCCAGTTAGAGACCCCTCTCTGCTGACCGTCCCAGTTAGAGGCTCCTCGCTGCTGACCGTCCCAGTTAGAGGCCCCTCGCTGCTGACCGTCCCAGTTAGAGACCCCTCTCTGCTGACCGTCCCAGTTAGAGGCTCCTCTCTGCTGACCGTCCCAGTTAGAGGCTCCTCGCTGCTGACCGTCCCAGTTAGAGGCCCCTCGCTGCTGACCGTCCCAGTTAGAGACCCCTCTCTGCTGACCGTCCCAGTTAGAGGCTCCTCTCTGCTGACCGTCCCAGTTAGAGGCTCCTCTCTGCTGACCGTCCCAGTTAGAGGCCCCTCGCTGCTGACCGTCCCAGTTAGAGACCCCTCTCTGCTGACCGTCCCAGTTAGAGGCCCCTCTCTGCTGACCGTCCCAGTTAGAGGCTCCTCTCAGTAGGCTGACCGTCCCAGTTAGAGGCCCCTCTCTGCTGACCGTCCCAGTTAGACCTCTCTGCTGACCGTCCCAGTTAGAGGGAGCTCCTCTCTGCTGACCGTCCCAGTTAGAGGGCCCTCTCTGCTGACCGTCCCAGTTAGAGGCTCCTCTCTGCTGACCGTCCCAGTTAGAGGGCCCTCTCTGCTGACCGTCCCAGTTAGAGGCCCCTCTCTGCTGACCGTCCCAGTTAGAGGCTCCTCTCTGCTGACCGTCCCAGTTAGAGGCCCCTCTCTGCTGACCGTCCCAGTTAGAGGGCCCTCTCTGCTGACCGTCCCAGTTAGAGGCTCCTCTCTGCTGACCGTCCCAGTTAGAGGCACCCTCTCTGCTGACCGTCCCAGTTAGAGGGCCCCTCTCTGCTGACCGTCCCAGTTAGAGGCTCCTCTCTGCTGACCGTCCCAGTTAGAGGGCCCTCTCTGCTGACCGTCCCATTAGAGGCTCCTCTCTGCTGACCGTCCCAGTTAGAGGGCCCTCTCTGCTGACCGTCCCAGTTAGAGGCCCCTCTCTGCTGACCGTCCCAGTTAGAGGGCCCTCTCTGCTGACCGTCCCAGTTAGAGGCTCCTCTCTGCTGACCGTCCCAGTTAGAGGGCCCTCTCTGCTGACCGTCCCAGTTAGAGGGCCCTCTCTGCTGACCGTGCCCAGTTAGAGGGCCCTCTCTGCTGACCGTCCCAGTTAGAGGCCCCTCTCTGCTGACCGTCCCAGTTAGAGGGCCCTCTCTGCTGACCGTCCCAGTTAGAGGCCCCTCTCTGCTGACCGTCCCAGGTTAGAGGGCCCTCTCTGCTGACCGTCCCAGTTAGAGGCCCTCTCTGCTGACCGTCCCAGTTAGAGGCCCCTCTCTGCTGACCGTCCCAGTTAGAGGGCCCTCTCTGCTGACCGTCCCAGTTAGAGGCTCCTCTCTGCTGACCGTCCCAGTTAGAGGGCCCTCTCTGCTGACCGTCCCAGTTAG
>NW_024058098.1:0-68104 GCF_016432855.1 Salvelinus namaycush
ATGGTACCGTTTTTATTGCTATCTAACTGTACTGTTAGTCCTTCAATTTCCTTTGTTAATATGGACTCTTTTGATCTAAATTCCCTTTGTTTTATAGATGAGTACTGAATTGCATGGCCTCTAAAGGCACACTTAAAAGTGGAGTTGCTCTTTGCTAAGAAGCTATTTTTGTTTATTTTTGACCATTTTAACAGTAAGGTACTTAATTGTTACCCAGAAATGATTTGATATTGAGATAAAAATGGCTGCATAAAAAAATACCTTATCTCCAAACAGATCCCTCTGTACGTATTAGATGATAGTTTTTAATCCCGGTGCTGAGTTAATGTGAGTTAATGTGTAGCTGCTAATTGTATAGCTAATAGACTATGTGTTTGTAGATCAACTGAGGTGAATGAAGCTACAGCATCCAATGTGATAATGGCTGAGGTAATTTTTGCTTGTTTTTGCTGTTCTCCAAATAGCATTTTAGAGTTTTTAAATTGTATAGAAATGAAGTAAATGAGCTTGAACTTTCTTAATATTTCTTGGCTGGGCAAAATGTAAACACAAATACAGAAATGGATCATCACTGGACACTTAGAGTGGCCAATAATGAATTTGGCAAAAGATCTGGATCCTTTGGCACTACCGCTAATAGGCATTGATGGTGCATTGGTGATTTAATTCCTAGCAAAGGTGATGCATTTTTGGCAGCCCTGGTGCCCCCTGAAGTTACTACTCTGCTATCGTGCCAATGACTACTGTGTGAGCCATCATCAGAGCATTATGACAAATTAAGGTGGATGGAAATATGAAAAGCGGGGAGACAATGCTAAGAAGACTGGATCCTTTTGGCATCAGATGAAAAAAAAGTTAAAGACCATCCAAAGAAAAAAAATGTAGAACTCTTTCATTTGTCTATCCAGAGTGAGTTTGAGGTTTTCTGTGCTGTTTTCACTTTTGCCTATTCAAAACATGGCAATTTGGACTCATTTGCAACAATCCTCTACAATTACAGTATGTATTCCCCCAGCATTTGCATAATTTAAAAGCCACCCTCTTCATCTAAGCAAATCCGTGTCCGAATACCCATACTAGCGTATTAAATACTTACAGTAAACTGCATACTATGTACTCATAGTCGCATATTATTTAGCACGTACTGTTTAGTAAAAGTATGCCACATCCACAACGCAGTAGTGGCTCCTGACTGGCTGAGTAGGTGGGGAGGGGCCGAGTGCAGCTGGATTTTCCAAATTCAACAGACATGCATGACGTTAACCACCTGATAATAGCTCCCTTTCCAATTTGATTAATTTCTCTAAACTCTGAATAGAATATAAATGGAGTTATGGTCCTACTCAGGCCGGTTGTAGACAGACTATCACATTCGACCTAACCATATCCCATATAGCACATTTATCCTATTTAAAAAGGGCTGAAGACAGAAACTGATAATTTGGTTCCATTTCAACATATTTACAGTATTGGTGAAACCAAAGTGCTGTAACATATATAAATTAAATCAAATAGCTATTGTACAGAGAAACGTGGACAGTCGGGTGCATCGCAAATTCAGAACTGCTAGACAGCAACATAATAAACTAAAGCACTGATCATTGGGAACGAGATCAAGCTAAGGCTGGATCCATAAATGTAAAAAATAAATAGGTAGCCTAGCCTACAAAACTTAAACAATCTATGTTAAAATCAAAAGGTCTGCTAAACATGACATCAATAACGCAGCCACATCCCGAGTCCCTGGTGCCACCTCAGAAGATTCGCTATTCAGCATCTCCCAATTAAGTAGCCTAGTTTTGTTGTTTGGCTACTTGAAGAGATCTAGGGCCTATCACTTTCAGCCCACCTCTTCCAGTGCATTGTGGAAATGTGTGCATTGAATTCTACTAGATGAAAAGCCGCAATTAGTGTAACATCCTGGCATTTAAACAATACTCGAATTTAGAAAAATTCCAATACTATGAAATATTATATTTTCGCATTACTGAGAATGCATAATGCGCTACTGCGTTGTTTCCCACTATTCGTGGATTGTGGTTGCCCATCCCCATATCGAATTGATCAGGGAATTTAAAGTACCTCTACGGGATCGGTGTCCCTCCACCGAGACGGTTGAGCTAACGTGCGCTAATGTGATTAGCATGACGTTTGTACGTAACAGCAAACTTTCCAGGACATAGACATGTCTTATATGGGTAGAAAGCTTAAAATCTTGTTAATCTAGCTGAAGTGTCCAATTTACAGTAGAAAAACACCATGCTATTGTTTGAGAAGAGTGCACAACAACAAAACACCTTTATCACAGCAACTGGTTTGATACATTCACCTCTGAAGGTAAATAATGTACTTACATTCAGTAATCTTGCTCTGATTTGTCATCCTAAGGTTCCAAGGGATAAAATGTAGCATAGTTTTGTTTGATAAAATCCATTTTATATTCAAATGTAGGCCCTGCGCCTCCAGAGACGGCCTCCAGCCCGGAGCCTCCAGAGACGGCCTCCAGCCCGGAGCCTTCAGAGACGGGTCCCCAGTCCGGGGCCCGCTACGAGGGTCCCCAGTCCGGGGTCGGCGGCGAGGGTCCCCGCTCTAGAGGCGCCACCTAAGTGGGCCAAGCCAGAGGTGGAGAGGGGTCTACATACCGCACCAGAGCGGCCACCGCGGAGAAATGCTCACCCAGACCCTCCCCTATAGGTTCAGGTTTTGCAGCCCGGAGTCCGCACCTTTGGGGAGGGAGGGGGTACTGTCACGCCCTGACCGTAGAGAGCTTTTATGTCTCTATTTTGGTTTGGTCAGGGTGTGATTTGGGTGGGCATTCTATGTTCCTTTTTCTATGATTTGTTTGTATTTCCTGGTGTTTGCCCGGGTGTGGTTCTCAATCAGAGGCAGCTGTCTATCGTTGTCTCTGATTGAGAACCATACTTAGGTAGCCTTTTTCCCACCTGTATTTGTGGGTAGTTGTCCATGTATAGTTGCCTGTGAGCACTACGTTGGCTTCAAGTTTTCGTTTTTGATGTTTATTGTTTTGTTGGTGACATCTTATAATAAAGAAGTATGTACGCTCACCACGCTGCACCTTGGTCTACTGTTTCCACCTTAGACGATCGTGACACCACCAACAAAACTAGATCATCACATTTTAAAATGTTCTGTAGAGAATTCCAGGACCACGGAGCTAAGTAACTAAAACTATTTCTACCATGTCCTGTTCTAATTTTTGGTACTGTTAGAAGCAAATCAGAATGGGACTGTAATTGATATTTATTTACTGACCTGACTAAAAAAGAACAGAGATAAAATGGCATTTTACCCAATATGGCCTTATAAATCAGTGTATACCAGTGTTTAAGCCTACGCAAGGTGAATGACGACCAGCCAACAGCACTGTAGAGATCACAATGATGTGTTAGACGTTTCTGATTTGAAATGAATCTGAGGGCTGCATGATACACTGAATCAAGTGCTCGCAGGGTAGTGGCTGAGGCCTGCATATACACTGCTCAAAAAAATAAAGGGAACACTAAAATAACACATCCTAGATCTGAATGAATGAAATATTCTTATTAAATACTTTTTTCTTTACATAGTTGAATGTGCTGACAACAAAATCACACAAAAATTATCACTGGAAATCAAATGTATCAACCCATGGAGGTCTGGATTTGGAGTCACACTCAAAATTAAAGTGGAAAACCACACTACAGGCTGATCCAACTTTGATGTAATGTCCTTAAAACAAGTCAAAATGAGGCTCAGTAGTGTGTGTGGCCTCCACGTGCCTGTATGACCTCCCTACAACGCCTGGGCATGCTCCTGATGAGGTGGCGGATGGTCTCCTGAGGGATCTCCTCCCAGACCTGGACTAAAGCATCCGCCAACTCCTGGACAGTCTGTGGTGCAACGTGGCGTTGGTGGATGGAGCGAGACATGATGTCCCAGATGTGCTCAATTGGATTCAGGTCTGGGGAACGGGCGGGCCAGTCCATAGCATCAATGCCTTCCTCTTGCAGGAACTGCTGACACACTCCAGCCACATGAGGTCTAGCATTGTCTTGCATTAGGAGGAACCCAAGGCCAACCGCACCAGCATATGGTCTCACAAGGGGTCTGAGGATCTCATCTCGGTACCTAATGGCAGTCAGGCTACCTCTGGCGAGCACATGGAGGGCTGTGCGGCCCCCCAAAGAAATGCCACCCCACACCATGACTGACCCACCACCAAACCGGTCATGCTGGAGGATGTTGCAGGCAGCAGAACGTTCTCCACAGCGTTTCCAGACTCTGTCACATCTGTCACATGTGCTCAGTGTGAACCTGCTTTCATCTGTGAATAGCACAGGGCGCCAGTGGCGAATTTGCCAATCTTGGTGTTCTCTGGCAAATGCCAAACGTCCTGCACGGTGTTGGGCTGTAAGCACAACCCCCACCTGTGGACGTCGGGCCCTCATACCACCCTCATGGAGTCTGTTTCTGACCGTTTGAGCAGACACATGCACATTTGTGGCCTGCTGGAGGTCATTTTGCAGGGCTCTGGCAGTGATCCTCCTGCTCCTCCTTGCACAAAGGCGGAGGTAGCGGTCCTGCTGCTGGGTTGTTGCCCTCCTACGGCCTCCTCCACCTCTCCTGATGTACTGGCCTGTCTCCTGGTAGCGCCTCCATGCTCTGGACACTACGCTGACAGACACAGCAAACCTTCTTGCCACAGCTCGCATTGATGTGCCATCCTGGATGAGCTGCACTACCTGAGCCACTTGTGTGGGTTGTAGACTCCGTCTCATGCTACCACTAGAGTGAAAGCACCGCCAGCATTCAAAAGTGACCAAAACATCAGCCAGGAAGCATAGGAACTGAGAAGTGGTCTGTGGTCACCACCTGCAGAACCACTCCTTTATTGGGGGTGTCTTGCTAATTGCCTATAATTTCCACCTGTTGTCTATTCCATTTGCACAACAGCATGTGAAATTTATTGTCAATCAGTGTTGCTTCCTAAGTGGACAGTTTGATTTCACAGAAGTGTGATTGACTTGGAGTTACATTGTGTTGTTTAAGGGTTCCCTTAATTTTTTTGAGCAGTGTATATAACTTCACTAAAATCTAAAACCGACAGTAATGTACATCGTACCAACTCCTTCCTGGCCTCAAAAGAAAAACAAGCCTTATGCCGGTAATAAAATCCTATTTTCAGCTTGAGCTTCCTTATCAAGTTCTCTACATGCACAGTGAAGCTCAGCTTATCATCAACTCACACACCCAAATATTTGTACACTTTAACTTGCTCTATAGTATGTCCAGCCAATGTAGCAATGACATGATTTGTAACATGCCTGGCATTTGAAAATACCATGCATTTTCTTTTACCCACATTTAGAATCAGCTTTAAATCATACAGATTCTGTTGTATGATGTTAAATGCTCTTTGGGCATTTTCAAAAGCTAAAGATAAACTACTACCACTTGAATAAAGAACAGTATCATCAGCATAACAATTAACATCTGCTGTTTCAATAAGATCCCCAATGTTGTTGATATACAAAATGAACAACAGTGGGCCCAAAATAGAACCTTGCGGAACACCTGAGCACACCTCTATGGACTCAGATTTACAACCATCCGCCATTATACATTGTGTATGATTTGATAAGTAATTTATAAACCAATCTAGAGCATGACCAGTAATTCCACAACATTTTAACCTTTGCACTAACACAGCATGGTCCACGGTGTCAAAAGCCTTCGACAAATCAATAAAAATAGACACACAATGTAACTTCTTATCAAGAGCACAGTGGATGTCATTTATAACCTTCAATGTTGCTGAAACAGTGCTGTGGCCAGACCTAAAACCTGATTGCATTCCATTTAAGATGTTGTTTTCTTGGAAGTAGACCTTTAGCTGCCTACTAACTAAGGACTCCAGTACCTTTGACAGTACAGACTATTTTTATATGGGTCGATAGTTGTCAAGTAGCGAAGGATCTCCACCTTTTAGGAGAGGCAGTACCAAAGCAGATTTCCATAACTTGGGTTTTTCCTTAGCATCAACTTGAGGTTAAAAATATATGTTAAGGGGGGAGCAATGATGCTTTACAATGGGCTTTACACACTTCTGAAACAGAGATGGATGAAAAGGAGAACCTGGTGAAGGACTGCACAGGGGTGTCAGGTAAATTCAGGGAGCTCAATTATACCTATGACATTTTCAAATAAACTGCCTGCATCTAAAAAAAATGCGTATTCAAGGCTTTCAGAATGGAGGTTCTCTCAGTTACAATCTGTGTATCGACCAACAATTGTTTGGGAAGCTGTGTATCTTTTTTGCACTCCAAACCCTTCACTACTTGCCAAACTTTGGATGGATTATTTAAATTTTGTGAAGTAGATTTCAGGTAGTGGTCTGCTTTCAATTTACGGATCATAGCCACACCCATATTTTGAAGATGTTTAAAAGCCTTCCAATCATCTGCCAAACCAGTCCCTCTTGCTTTAGCCCACATAGCATTTCATTCCCTTATGATTTTTGTAAGTTCCTTAGTAAACCAAGGGTTCTCTCTGCCCTTAATCCTGAATTTTTTAAAAGGGGCATGCCTATTGCATACATCCTGGAATGCGTTGTGGAAGTAAGAAAAGGCTAGTTCAACATCAGGAATTAATTCCATTCTATTCCATTCAATGCTAGATACATCATGTAAAAAACCTTGATTATCAAACCGTTTCCAGTTTCTTTTCGTAATAACACGTGGAGATTTCTTAGGAATTTTACCATCTCTCACACAGGCAATAGCACAGTGATCACTTATGTAATTTGCAAAAATACCAGAAGCATTAAAACGATGAGGAGTATTGGTTAAGATCAAATCAATCAAAGAGGATTTCAGAGGATATTTTATATTCAACCTAGTTACACTGTTGACAATCTAAGTGAGATTGTAGGTATTGCACAGAATTTTGAGTTTGATCAGAGCTAGATCTTAGCCAGTTCTAATTCAGATCACCCATCAGGACAAACTCAGAATTGACATTCTGTGATAACAACTTAAAAATACAATCCAGAGAGCCAACAGTAGCAGATGGAGGTCTATAACAACAAGATACAACAATATTTAAAGATAAGCCAAGGTTTAGGTTCAGAGACAGATATTCAAATTGCTTAGGTTTAGTAACAGAAGTCTAACCGACCACTTGTCTTTTACATATACAGCAACACCACCACCCTTAGATTTACGATCTGTACGAAACACATTGTAACCATTTATGCCAATATTTTTGTCAGTAATAGATTTTTTAAGCCTGGTTTCAGAAAGCAGAAATACATCAGGGTCGGCAGTTTTTATCCATATATTCACAAAATCAAGCTTCGGTAGAAGACTTCTTACATTTATATGCAAAAACACTATACCTAACACTGTACCTAACACAAACTGGTCGCGCGGGTACACCATCGTACGCAAATTCATTTAATTTATTTTGCAACGCTCTCGCACGAGCGTTGTGTTCAGCATGTGAGGCGAATTGGTCTCAGCGTTTTTGTTCAGATTTCCGCAAACTCAATGCTGTTACTAAGCCAAACTCATACCCTTTGCCTAGGGTTGACGATTGTGTGGACTGTCAGTGCTGCTAAGTATGTTAGCAAATTCAATCTGATTAAGTGATATTGGCAGGTACCTTTAACTGAACACCTCAAAGAGCTGTCTGCTTTTATTACTTCTGATGGGGTGTTTACCTACCTTCGTCTTCCGTTCGTTTGTGAAATGCAGGGGCCACATTCCAAAGGCTTATGCACATTGTTCTACATGGACTGGAAAATGCTGAGGTATATTTACCATGTCACTGATGCATCGTGAAACAGTGTTGTTTGATGAAGGCATTGTCTGTATTGTTTTTTTGGCCTTTTCACCCAGCATTGTCCCAGCCATATCCGCGGCAGCAAGAATAATTAAGTCCTCCACAATAGTATGGGGCTTTCCTGTCCTAGCCACTCCGTAGCTCACCATATAAGCCCCTTCTTATTAATGCTATCTGTTGCTTTTATACATTTCTTACTACTCGAAGGTCATCTTTATTCTCACTCAAAAAACTCCTGTGGCTTATTTTTCAAATTGTCATTTTTCATGTCTAAATGTCTGCGCAAGAGTGAAGGTTTCCCGCGAGAGAGTAATGGTTAATGTGAATGGATGTTAATTATTTGACAAGGCTACCTGTATTTGACATTGTGTTGTTATTTCGCTGAACACTAGATGGTTTCATTTTATTTTTGGCAGTGAAACGAGGCTACTCAGGCGAGAAAAAAACCTCACCCAAATGTATAGCCCTGTTGGAAAATATAAATGTACTGTTTGAAAATGCGAACAGAACATTTAAAAAAAATATATAAGTGAATCAGATTTTTATTTGGCGTACCCCCAGTTTGGGAATACCTGCTCTATGTAATCACAGATAAGGTCTACACATTTGAAGATTCTGCTTGCATTTAAAAGACTTGGAAAATGGAAGCCGTATTCCATTTCCAACATCTGCAATTATTTTGCAATTATTTTGATGTAGGGTTCAGATGTCAGTGTCATTCAAATGAAATAATATTCAAAAGAGGATTTGGAAACCACTAATTCAGTATCAACTTCATAAAGGAAATGTGCTGGAAAAGGTCAGGGATGACTACCCACAGAGCACAGATGTCAGTTCAACATCTAGTTTCAATATCCATTTGATTTAGTGGTCAACTAATGTCAATTCAAAGTGAAATCAACGAAACAAATGACCATCTAATTAGATTTAGGGTAAAGGTTTAGTGAAAAACAGTATTTGATTGACATTCTGTAACGTCTAGGTTTCCTTACATGGGCTCTGATTAAATAACAAATCTGTGAAAGACCCAGAATTAGTACTCGTGTTGTAACATTCGTTACAATGAAAGCATTAAGTGAAACATTGCCACCTAAAGAAATATGACACTTATGAAATGATTAAATTATGAAAAAAATGTGTTGATGTACATAAGCAACATTTTTTTAAAAAAATGAACTGAGCCAACAGTCTAGAAAGAAAATCCTAAAATGTAAAAACCTTAGTCCTATCAGAACCTATTGTTGAGTCTTTCAATGGAAGACCAAGTCCAAGTTTAGCCCTGCTGCCACCAGTTGGCGCTATTTTTCCTTATGTTGTTTGTCATCTGACGTCCTGCAGTAATCTGGCCAGCAGGTGATACACTCGTGTCCCCCGACTGGTTCGTACATAAAAGATCCTCCAGTCAGGCTGTAAAAGTGTTGCTTTCCACTTTAACTCGATTTAATGGGGCGCCAACCTAAAAAAAACAGGGAAATCATGTGTACTGTCTTAATAAACACAATTTTTCACCACCATGCTAGAGTGGCTAATGCTACTTTTGGATGTTGTGCACCACGTTCAACCAGGGGTAAACAACCGACTGCTGCAACCTAATTGGCTGAACGAAGTGCGCCACACCTGGAAGTAGCAATAGCCATTCAAGCATGGTGGTGGAAAAGTGTGTTTTATTAGGACATTATGCATATTTTCCCCAAGTGTATCACGGGCTTGGCAGATGTCAGATGACAAACAACGTAAGTAACAATAGGGCTAAATTTGGACTTTGTCTTCCATTCAAAGACTCAACAATAGGTTCTGGTAGGACTAAGGTTTTTACATTTTATGATTTTCTTTCTGGACTGTTCGCTCAGCTGATTTAATTATTTTTTTGTAGCTTATGTTGAAACGCTATGTTTTTGCTATCAAGACACTGTTATTGCAAGTTATTTCTGACAAGTTTGTGGTTTATGAAAGTTTGTTAGTGTTCCCCTCCAGTTTATTGTCCTGCATGTTGTCTTTAGGACACATTTAGCAGGGTTATATTCTGCATTCTATTTTGAAGAAGAGATTGGCTAAGCATTGTTTCTCTGTCAGATCAGTAGCAATTGTTGGTACTGTACAGTACATTATCCTTGCATCTTCATAGAAATACTAACTATTCTCTGTGTTCATTGTGGAGTTGTGGAATCAATGAACACCGTTAAATTACTATTTCTCGGGACGATTTGGGAAAAATTCTCTCTTCAAGGATAACTCATTGTCAGAATTGTTAGGTTGTGTAAAGAAAGCTCCAAGGTTTGAAATGTACTATTTTGGATAGAATAATACATCACAGAGGCAGGTTCAGAGAGGACTCTGTTCTCGTACAGAAGTGATTACTCTTTCCCTCGACTGACAAACCACCTTCATCAGACTCTGAATCAGGAGCGGACACCATCAGTCAAAGACTCTTGAGGGAGATTATCAGAAAGCTTATGGGTGTGCCTCTACAGTCGAACTCTACCTCAGTATTCATAGTCCAGAGTGTGATGGAGTGCAAATGAGAATACAAAAGCGACCGATATTGGAGTCATGAAGTCAAATAGTTTTGGAGCACACTTTATTTAAAAAAAAAAATGCTGAGAAATGTCCTGTCACCATGCTTTGCATCTGAGTTTTGTCTAATGCAACTAAAGGACATTTCGTCACCTTTCAAGATAATAATGATAAATGATGTATCTATCAAAAGTCTCTAGCTCAGGGCTCCCAACCTTGTTCCTGGAGAGAACAATTATATATATAAACTCAGCAAATAAATAAATAAATAAATAAATAGCAAATAAATAATATATATATATGTGTGTGTGTTTTGTGTGTGTGCGCGCTTGTTTAATATTTATGCAGGTGCAACCCAACAGGCACAAAACATACTTGGCAGCAACTGAAGATGAAATATAATAATATACTTCAAACTGGTAAGGTATAATTTCATACAAGCAATTGTGATGTTGTTTAGCCTACCCTACCTAATTAAACAGCATTCAGTGGCTACATTCAACATGTGATATATTTAAGTAGTTAGTGAAATTGTCTAAGCAAAAAAAATAAACTCTTTCAGCCATCCCAACACAGCCAGTATTTAATATTGTCTATTTGAAAGTAACACCTTAATGCCTTTATACATGCAAGTCTCCAAATTTGTGCTTACTTGACCTCCATTATAGCCAATACAAAAAAGTCTGAGGCCCGAAAAACAGGTGGCTGAAGAGATGGCCCTCAGTCAAAACAGTGGCTGACCTATTGCTGAAGGCATCTCTGGAGGAAGCTCATCTGACCCAACCACCCCCCAGGACACAAGGGCCTACATAAGAGTAGGGTTAGAGTAGGGTTAGTTATTCAAATGAATGATATATGTACATTCATTGTTTTGCCAGTGTTACCTCAGTGATGCCTGCACATCCATCTTAGACACAACTTGGTACGCTGATTTTCTTGTAGTGGTATAATTCTTTGTAATTGACTGCTGTTACTTTTTCAGATACTTAGTTGTCCTTCAGACATCATAATCTATTTTAAGGTGACTCAGAGTTATATATTTGAAAAATTGTGATGTGGCATGCACACTTTGTTGTAAAATGAAATTAGGGGGGGCACTTTTCTGGGTAAAGTTTTAATTTAACTGTCTAATTTTCTTCATCTTCTACCAGTGACTGATGGTGTAATCTGTCTGGTGGAGCCTTCTGCCATAACAGACCTCCATGCAGTTGTAAGTACTCTTAATACTCCACAGATGTTTCATAATGGGTTGGAGTAGAACACCAATTTTCATTACAGGAGGATGATGAAGACACCTTGTCAGCTGCCACAGAGAGGGAAGATACAGAGAGGCCTATCGAGGTTTACACCTTAAAAATCACATCTAACAGTTGATGATAGTATTGTACCATAATAAAACTTGCACCTTCTTTTTCTCTAACAGAGCAATGCTGGAAATTATAATGAGGAAGAGGGTCTATCCACCTCCACAGCACAACTTGGTGATAAGATGTTGTTCAGCATTGGCCCATGACTTACAATGAAAATAAGTACACCTGGCACTGTGAAATTAAATGTCATTTTTTTTGTGTGTTCCTATAGCTCCCTGTGAAACAGCTGTACAAGGTGTACTTAGAGAAACAAATTGGAAAATGCAATTTAGAAATTGACCACAAGGCTGCAGATGCAAAAGATAAAAATAGAAATACAACTGCTGGAACATCAGTTAAAGGTGAGTGAGATGCCCACAGGTGGATGATTTTACTTGTTTGAACAACATATAAAATATTAACTACTGTACTACATTTGTACTTGCAGGAAATAAAGAAGACTTCATAAAAAGAAAGGCATATTCTCTGTATTTGACACTGGGGAGGTGATGGGTCAATCATAAATTATGGTAGTATATTGTGTGTCTCACTGCTCTTCCATCTCGTGCATCTGAGGGGTGATCAGGATCGTAATCAGGATCGTTCACTGGTTGAGTAGGACATTGTTCTCCTCTAATTGTGGAAATGTTGTGGAGAATCAGACATACCACAATAATGTCACAAGCCCTTTCTGGGGTGACCCTGAGCCTACGAAGGCACTGGAACCGGGCCTTGAGTATCCCAATTGTCATCTCTGCCCTGGCTCATGTCTTGCAGTGAGCCAAGTTATAACATTGCTGCTGGCCGGGATCAGGGTAAGGGGTCAGCAAATAAGGCTGGCAGGGGTACCCTTTGTCACCGAGCAGGTAACCATCTATGATAATACGAGGATACAGTTTACATTTTCAGTTGCAATAGGAGGAAACGAAATATTGATTATAATAGGATATAGCTATATATATATATAAACTCACCACGGGCAAATCTAGCACTCAGTGTACATTCACAAAAAATTGGCGTGTCATGCACAGACCCAGGCCACTTTGCTTCCACGTTGCTGAAGATGTGGGCTGCATCACATGTTATTTTCACAGTGCAGAACAGTAATTAGCTGCAGTAGCTGTAGTGAAGTATCTTAGGGAAGTAGTGAAGTATTTTCATTTGTAATGCTAAAGGCTACTATTTAGGCCTACCTGGACATTAATGCTGTGGAAAGACTTCCTATTCACATAATCTCCATCATTACTGAAGGAGCTATGATAGGAATATGAGTGCCATCTATGCAGCCAATCACACCTGGAAACCTTAAATTATATCAAATTAACTGATTAGTGCTTCAAGTCTCAAAGCATCATACTAAATTAATGAATTATTGCTTCGACTGATACCTGCAATTCTTCTTTGATGAGTCTTGTGGGTCTGTGACTTGGGACCACACAAAAGTGTACAGTAAACGTTTCAGTGCAAGAGTCACATTTCTGACAGCCCGACAAACAGTTAGTTGCCTTGGAAAAATGCTCAGCGTCACCGATGTTATATAGAAAACTCCTGTTGGCAAAAAAATGAAAGTGCAACACAAAGAATTGAGAGCATGTCTACGATGTGTCATATGAACGATATGAGGGCTGAGAATATTGTTCAGATGAAAGATCGATTGTGCAGAAAAAATGGAAACGCTCAAACAGATAATCATCAGGGAATGATAAAACATCCAAGCAGGGTCTGATCACCCTCTCCCGACTGAGATTTCTGCGTATTTGTATTTGTGCTTCAATATCAACTGTCTCTTTAAGAAAAGGACATGCCATGTCTGACAGTTCCTTCAGTCTGCAGGTGTCAGCTAAAGAAGAGTAGAAACTCAGGGTTAGTTGAAGAAAACCTGCCAGCGAGCAGGTTAGCTTCACAGAGTATGTTTCCATAGTAACTGGCTCAGAGTTAAGCTGAACTGGCTTTGTGAAACCGAAAACTCAGAGTTTCCTTCAATTCTGAGTCAACTAACTCTGAGTTTTCACAAATCCCGCTTTCTGAAACAGGGCCCAGGTTCCTTCTTGTTATCCTACAAGGGTGTATTCACTACGAACCAAACAGAAGCAAATGTCCAAAAAGGGGAGGTACTAACCCTGAATTTATCTGCTAAGAAATGCTCATTTTTGTTACAAAACATTTTCAGTTGCAAAACGTTTTGCAACTGTGTGCGCTAATGACTAGAATAGCCCCCAGGTAACCATCTCCACCTGTGACTCAACATCCAAACTAAAATAATGTACATCCAGGTTTGGGGAGTAGCGGATTACATATAATCCATTACATTTAAGGGATTACAAAACAACGTTAACTGTAATCCGTTACATTACCAGCAAATATATTATAATCAGATTACAGATACTTGTGAAAAACTAGATGATTTCTTCGAGGATTACTCTTAAATTCAGAAAGGATGTTGGCGGAAAAAAATATTTGACACTTCTCTGTTTCCTCAATGACATTCAAATCAGCATTGAAAAAAGGCGCACATTTTAAATTAGTTCCACTTGAGCAAGTCTGACCACAAGTCAGAGAAAACTATGATGACACACCAAATGTGTTTGATGGATTGCGGGAAAAGAGCAGGAATAATGCATTTGTAGGCTACAGTCCAAGCTATGTCTTTCGATGGTGCAACTATTGTCGGCATCCAAATATTATCCAATTTGAATAAACGCTTGAAGGTAAGGATGACAGCAGTGGTGTAGTCTACGGCGATACGGATATCACTTATTATTGATATCTATGTAGCACATTGATGTGAATCACCCAGCTGGTCTCTCATTTAGCTATTTGCGCCTTACGGATTGTGGTTGTTGTGGATGGCTGTTCACAAATCTAAATGTGTATTTGAACCCAATAATGGTTGAATTAAAGAAGTTTAAACTGCCTATCAATCATTGTTTTTTAAACAAATGGACAGCCTGTGACAAATGCGCTCTTGTAACAGCTGCATAGTGCGGATCACAGCCTATGCAATAAAAGTCTATGCAATAAAAAAAAATGTATCCATAGGCCTAATGGACACCTGCTCAAACTCACACACTTTTGATAGACTTAAAGGGGCAATCTGTAGTTGCTACATCAATTTTTGGACATACATTATATATCCATTGATTCTTGAAGAATATGAATCAAATACATTTTTATTGGTCACATACACATGGTTAGCAGATGTTATTGCAAGTGTAGCGAAATGCTTGTGCTTCTAGTTCCGCGAGTGCAGTTATATCAAACAAGTAATCTAACAAATTCACAGCAACTACCTTATACACACAAAATAAAGGAATGGAATAAGAGTATGTACATATAAATATATGGATGTGCGATGGCCGTGCAGCATAGGCAAGATGCAATAGATGGTACAAAATACAGTATATACATTTGAGATGAGTAATGTAGGATATGTAAACATTATTAAAGTGGCATTATTTAAAGTGTCTAGTGATACCATTATTAAATCAATTTATTAAAGTGGCCAGTGATTTGAGTCTGTATGTTGGCATCAGCCTCTATGTTAGTGATGGCTGTTTAACAGTCTGATGGCCTTGAGATAGAAGCGGGGTGAACAGGCAGTGGCTCGGGTGGTTGTTGTCCTTGATGATCTTTTTGGCCTTCCTGTGACATCGGGTGCTGTAGGTGTCCTGGAGGGCAGGTAGTTTGCCCCTGGTGATGCGTTGTGCAGACCGCACTACCTCTGGGCCTTGCGGTTGAGGGTGGTGCAATTGCCATACCAGGCGGTGATACAGCCAGACAGGATGCTCTTGATTGTGCATCTGTAGAAGTTTGTGAGGGTTCTAGGTGTCAAGCCACATTTCTTCAGTCTCCTGAGGTTGAAGAGGCTCGGTTACACCTTCACCACGCTGTCTGTGTGGGTGGACCATTTCAGTTTGTCCGTGATGTGTACGCCGAGGAACTTAACTTTCCACCTTCTCCACTACTGTCCCGTCTTTGTGGATAGGGGGGTGCTCCCTCTGTTGTTTCCTGAAGTCCACGATCACCTCCTTTGTTTTGTTTTGTTGACGTTGAGTGAGAGGTTATTTTCCTGACACCACACTCTGAGGGCCCTCACCTCCTCCCTGTAGGCTGTCTCGTCGTTGTTGCTAATCAAGCCTACCACTGTAATGTCGTCTGCAAACTTGATGATTGAGTTGGAGACGTGCATGGCCACGCAGTCATGGGTGAACAAGGAGTACAAGAGAGGGCTGAGAACGCACCCTTGTGGGGCCCCAGTGTTGAGGATCAGCTTAGTTCAACTGTTACACTCCATGAGAACCCAAAATATAATCTTGTTTTTCTCCAATGTTTCCAAACTTTGTAAATGTAAACAAACACTGTATAGACTCATAACATGGTTAAAACAATAATTTTGATATCATGGAGGTCAGTCCTTGTGTAACAGAATTGCTTCCGTCCCTCTCCTCGCCCCTACCTGGGCTCGAACCAGGGACCCTCTGCACACATCGACATCGTGACGTCACCGATTGAAACGCTATTAGCGCGCACCACCGCTAACTAGCTAGCCATTTCACATCAGTTACACTCACCCCCCTTTTGACCTCCTCCTTTTCCGCAGCAACCAGTGATCCGGGTCAACAGCATCAATGTAACAGTATTGCTTCCTTCCCCCTCCTCGCCCCTACCTGGGCTCGAACCGGGGACCTTCTGCACACATCAATAACAGCCACCCATGAAGCATCGTTACCCATCGCTCCACAAAAGCCACGGCCCTTGCAGAGCAAGAGAAACAACTACTTCAAGGTCTCAGAGCGAGTGACGTCACCAATTGAAACGCTATTAGCGCACACCCCGCTAACTAGCTAGCCATTTCACACCGGTTACACTTGCATCCGTAGCTCTGTCTATTAATCTGAGGGTGGTTACATTTCTCCAGGCCCATCCCTCAGCTTTATACCAAAACAGAGGCGGGGTGTCCGTTTTGTTATCGTTTCCTCTGTGAATTTGCCATTTAAACAGCTGCATATTATCATGAAATCAAAGTGTTGGGGATTTGACTGCTCCAGTAACTGGAGCAAAAAGCCCAGTAATAATAATCTACTCTACAGTCCGTGGGCTGTGTTGCTTTGAGTCCCATATTGACTGCTTAGTTGCCTTCAACACACTGGGGATGAGGTGATAATGAAAGACAATAAAAGAAAGAACTAACTTGAAAGATGCCTCAAAGACATTTTAATTTTGCTTTTGAACCTTTCTAAGTTTAGTGTTAGCCTATAGGCCAACAGTAAATGCTTGATAGTTACATTGTGTTACTTTAAGTCCACACAGGCTTACATTTCTGATTTTATTTCACGTTGAGATTATGCTGAAAATCGAACCTCAAGTTAGACTACAGTGGTATTTTCATAGATAATGGTGTCATCATTATTAGGTCATTGTAGTTAGCCGCTAATTAGCCATCATATTATTAGGGCCTAAAAATAAACAAGAAGATGAGGATGTTTTGTTGAAAACCACCTTTGTCACGTTGTAAATAACTCTGGGTATCAAATAAAAAGGGGTGAATAGATAAATGGAACAATAGTCATCTCAGTAAACAAATCTTCAGTGGATATCAAAGCTGTGTGAATGTCAATGGCAATCCACATGGGTTCTGACCTATAGAATCACTGCACCGGCTGAGAGCTTTCTGGAATGCTTGTTGCATTTTGTTAATATGATCCCTAAATGGCAACAGAACAAAAATGTATTCCTTTCGATGATCTGTCTTTAAGTAACATGACTTTTTAATAAGTCTGAGTCCATGCCCATTATGTGGTACATATACCTGCTTGAAATATGTTTATAGTCTTTTCTAAGGTGTCCTAAAATAATGTTGCCTGTGGTTCTTTAGAATATCCCTACAGGGCTGATAACACATTTATTCAGCTAAACATAGGGTCTATAAATATACTTAAGACTGGTAGGTACTAAAAGAAGTTCTGACTCGATACTTATGTCGCTCTTGATTCATTTGAGAAACTTAGTTCCTTGTTTAGGCATTTTTCCGAGGTGATATGTACCCCTGCTGAGTTGGACAGGAATCCTCCTCAGCACCAGCGTTCTACTCAAAATGAGCCCATTTGGGAATGGTTACTTTTTCCCATAAGACATTTCTTGTATCTTTAGTAATTCCTACTGAGCAATAGTTCCTTTAAGTTATTTTGGTAGCAGTTTTTATGGCCTACTTTATCTACTTACTTCATTATTGGCAGAAAGAAAACTGTAAGAAATACATACAATATGCATTGGGACATCAGTTCAATGTCTAGGGTCTGGTCTCCCAGACAGAGTAATCCTAGTCCTGGACTAAAAAGTGCTTTCAATGGAGAATCTCCGTTAAGAAAGCTCTTCAGTCCAGGACTAGGCTTAATCACTTTTTTTGGGAAACTAGCCCTATATTCCCATTATAAAGTATTGATATTTACAGATTACCCAGGCCTCTACAATGTTGGTATTGTTAACTGTAAAATTGTATTTTATGTCCAAACTCACATTACGATAATGGGTCATGTGATATAACAAATTGAGATTCATTACATATATTCAATGACCTCAAACCAGTAAAGGGCATTAACAAAGATGTAACCTTGTGATCAGAATGGACCAACTCAAGGTAATTTAGAAGGACAACCTCAGGTATTTCCACTAACCAAAATACACTATCAACCGTGTTAGGTGCCAGTCATGATATTACATTGACGTCAGTTCTACATTATCTGACTAATGGAGATATGTTAAATTTGACATCTAAAACAGCTGAACGCAGCTCATTTTGTGCAGTAGGAATTTGTATAATGCATTTGAAAATGATATTGTCCATTCTGTCATCAAACCTGGCTGGGACAACACAAGATGCTGAGGAGCAGTTGGTACACTGTCTGTCATAATGATTTGTTTTTCATCCGCACCTCTAATGACTTTGCTTGGAGTCTAAGCTCACTTAATTGAATCCATTTAACTCTGCATCCCATGGACATAATTGGTAAATCATTTTCTTGTCATCCAATACCATGCCCTGGAGACATATACAAATATGAAGAACTTCACTGCTTTGGTGGTGGTACAATACATAGCCACGTCAACAAATCAGCATAGCTACAAGCACACGTGCTGCAATACATTGGATATGCATGGGCTGGCATATCGATGAATTATTCATTCTCTGGGCTCCCGGATGCGGGAGGTTACACATGTGCGCCGACACACAGATGTGCACACACATAAACATGGGCAGACGAAATACACACGGGTATGCATGCGCGCACACACACACACACACACACACACACACACACACACACACACACACACACACACACACACACACACACACACACACACACACACACACACACACACACACACACACACACACACACACACAGCCTTTTATAGAAGGTTGTAATCGTCCCTTGACTAACAGTGAAATGCTTACTTTCAGGTCCTTTTCAAACAATGCAGAGATAGAGATGAAAAAATAAAACATTTAAATAGTGACATGAGGAATAAATACACAGTGACTAACGAGTAAAAATAACATGGCTTATACAGGGAGAACCAGTACCGAGTCGATGTGCAGGGGTACGAGGTAATTGAGGTAGCTACAGTATGTACATTTAGGTAGGGGTAAAATGACTAAGCAACAGGATAGATAATAGACTGAGCTGTCGCAGCAGCGTACAGTATGTGGAGAGTGTGAAAGTGTGTGTCTGTGGTGCATGTGTGCGCATGTTATGTGTGTGGGCGTATGTAGTGTGTGTGTTGGGATGTCAGTGTATGTATGTGTGTGTACGTGGTTCTATAAAATAATTTTATTTAACATGGTGCACAACCTCACAGATGTATTATGAGAGCTCCAAAGCTCTGACAGCTTATTCCAACCACTTACCAATCACCAGCACTGGTGGCTTCTCTAATTCTCCACAACATCATTACCCATCTTTACCCAGTGGTTTCCAGAAGCGTTGTTTCTGGTAGCCAGTGCCTGCGTCTCAAATAGCACCTTATTCCCTGTATAGTGCACTATGTTTGACTCAGAGCCCCATTGGGACATATAGGGAATACGGCGCCATTTCGGACTCAGGAGGTTTTACTTATTTTTGTTAACAACAAGATCTCGCTCACGGCCAGGTCATTCTTCTCCACTAACGAACGATGACAGTGAAAATGGAGAGCGCTGAACATTAGCTATAGTTTATCATCAACTCCTTTACTGCTGAAATGTGGTGTTAGGTCCTATGGAACTGAGTAGATTTCAATAAATCATTCTGTTTAGAGCACTGGAATTAAGGATTAATAGGTACCTTTAAGAAAAGTTGTGACAGGCAAGTGGATACACAAACATACACACACGCATGTTTTGTTCTTCTATCCCCGTGGAGACCTAAAATTGATAGCCATTCATTCTATTTTCCCTAAACCTTACCCTAACCTTAACCCGTAACCCTAATCCAAACGCTAAACCTAACAACTAACCACTTACCCTAACCCTAAACCTAACCCTTTAGCTTAAAATAGTCTTTGTCTTCATGGGGATATGGGAGAATTTTCCTTGTTTTGCTATCCTTTTGGGGATTTTAGGTCCCCACAATGATAAAATCACCCCCCCCCCCCCCCCCCACAGAAGTAACCATCTGTTTGACCAGCAATCAAAGCTCTTGCTTATTCCTAATTTTAGAATGGAAAATGGTTGAAAAATTTATCTATGCCTTCATTTCTCAAAAATATAGAATCTTAGCTTTCATTTGACACCAAATTGGAAATGCTCCTATTAGATGGAAATGTGCCTTAGCATTAGTGAACTTCCATTCTGCCACAACAAACTGGACAACAACTCGACCATGATTATCGGATTATTTACAGCCTTGCAATTAAATGGTTGCACAGTGTATTAGGTGAATAAGTGTAAAGATACACAGCAAAAGAACAGGTAGGGATTCTAAGCTGCCCGTTTCAATAAAAAAATATTCATAGGATATGTTTTGCCATAGACCAACAACATACCTTCTGAGATTCAGTTAGTGGATTTTCATATAAAATGATTACATCAATGTTGGGTGTGTCTGACACAGCAGCCCGCTATACTTCATCTTCTTGTCACCACCTCAAGGCAACAGCATGAAGCCTTATCCTGATTAATTTAGGGAAGTAAGCTGGAGACAAACATTTTAACATTCAATTGGAAATGGAATGAGAGAGGCTGTGTATCAAGTATTCTGCAAGAATTCCTAATGTTAAATCCCCCTTAATAATTCACTATGAGTACAAATTAAATCACAAAGGTATTTCCAGATGTAATGTAATGGGCATCTCATGGGAGGGGGGACTTGAAAGTCAGAGTAAATAGTGAATGTTAGATCGGAAAAGAATTACTAATGAATTACCTCTTTTTCTGCAGTAATTCCCACTGCCTTTGTATTGATTGTTAATAGGTAAGTGCATGCATAGTAAACATTCTTCCCTATAAGTCAGCCAAGAACTTGGAGAACCGTACAGCACCAAATGCTATACCTTATTTGAGTTACGGAAGTTAGCATTCAGGATTATTGATAAACGTGTGTGTGTGTGTGTGTGTGTGGGGGGTGTGGGGGGGGGGGGGGGGGGGGGGGGTTGCCCTGTCAGACCTGTGGTTCTTGACCTGTCTCAGGGATAGAACCGTCACAACTCATGGCTTTCAATATGATTAATGACCAATGCATAATGGTAATTGACTCCTTTCAAACTTTCATTGTCTGTGCTGGAAAAACTGAAGTCTCTGGAGATAGAGTGAACTGGAAACTTGTGAATTGCAAAACATCAGGGTTGTAGTGAAACTGATACTATCGGCTAGTCAGGCAAACATAAGCAGTGAACGATTTTCTATTGGTTCTAGATTTTTTTTTAAGCCCCACCCATGTAAAATTTGCTGAAAATGTAATGGACAGTATTTTCAACAATCCACTGTGGCCCAGCACATCTGTTTTCTCCCGCCTTAACTTGACTGAAAGTTCTCATTTTCATGTTCATAGTGAAACAAGATAAAGCTGTGACTTGGCAAAAGCTAAATCAATTATATTCGTAAAGATCTCCAGCAACATGCTCTATGATCGTGTCCAGATTAGGACACACATTTTCTACCCAGGCATTACTGGATATAAGTGGAGCACAATGCATTAGGGGCATTCCAGAAAATATGTTACACATTTCTAACTTTAATCAGTTATTTCTCAATAATCATTTTGGATCCAGACTTCAAAGGTATGCCACACATCCTTCCCCAAAGGACCTTTTTATGGATTTCATTTCTTGAAGATCTAAAACATCAGAAATATATTTGGGCCGATCTCGTGTGGAATGCCCATTAGTCAGAAGATCAGCCTCCTCTTGTCCCTGGAGAAGTAGACTCCATTAGTCAGTGGATCAGCCTCCTCTTGTCCCTGGAAAAGTAGACTCCATTAGTCAGTGGATCAGCCTCCTCTTGTCCCTGGAGAAGTAGACTCCATTAGTCAATGAATCAGCCTCCTCTTGTCCCTGGAGAAGTAGACTCCATTAGTCAATGAATCAGCCTCCTCTTGTCCCTGGAGAAGTAGACTCCATTAGTCAATGAATCAGCCTCCTCTTGTCCCTGGAGAAGTAGACTCCATTAGTCAATGAATCAGCCTCCTCTTGTCCCTGGAGAAGTAGACTCCATTAGTCAATGAATCAGCCTCCTCTTGTCCCTGGAGAAGTAGACTCCATTAGTCAATGAATCAGCCTCCTCTTGTCCCTGGAAAAGTAGACTCCATTAGTCAATTAATCAGCCTCCTCTTGTCCCTGGAGAAGTAGACTCCATCAGTCACACCGGGCGATTGCCCTTTTTTGTGAATAAATTAGGTAATGTTACTTTATTTCTTAAGATTAAAATAATTATGGCTGCAATTAAAGGCAACCCTGCAGCAGCCAGAAGTCTAGGGAGTCACGTGGGGAGTAGAGTTGACGCTTACACCGCTGTTATTTAGATAGGTGGAGAGATCTTAACACAAAGACAAGCAATGAAATAGAAGACTAAGCGAAAACAATGCATACACTAACTGGCCTGCTACGCTTGATGCCTAACTGAGTGTGAGACGCTCATGAGCAATATCCTTAGTAAAATAATTATACTGAGACTCAGATTTTTCACTTTAAAATGTATGTCTAAAACCAATGATTGCAAAGTTAAACAAATCAACTCTATGCACTAGGACTACTTTTAACAATTTCTACAGAAAATTTTACAAAAACACATTTACTTGAAGAACAGATGCAGATGCTAAGTTTGGTAACAGAATGATGGTTTGTGCTGTTTGTGCTGTCATTCTGTTACCAAACATTGCATCTGCACCCAAATATTGAGCTCAACTATCATGTACTTTTCCTATTTTTACCCATTTTGACAATGGACCATCAAAGAGTCGATTAAAAAATGAATATGAATAAAAAAACTGAGATACTACAAGAGCTGTCTCCACATAAAACACTGAAGCTCCCTTTTCTTTGTGTTCTGCTGCGAAAACAAGTCGATATGCATCTAAAGTGACAAATCTCACTCCAGTTCCCTCCCTCTCTCTTTCTTCCCCTGTCTCTGTGCAAGTTACTTGACTTTCAGCAGCCGAAGTGAGAGTTAATGATTCATGGAAATGAGAGCAGACAGAGTGCAGGGGGGGCGTTTCGCCAGCCACTGATAAAGAATGACAGTGTGCCTTGGCGTCCATTGGCCACCCAATTGAAACAAATAATCATGATATAGTTCTGTCAGGTAAGCCTACTTTGCTGTTAACATTTAATTGAGAAGGTTTTTGGGGAAAGTCTTTGTCTACCCACATATGGCATATATTGTGTTACGTTTGGCTTTTTAAACCAATAGTGACTAACCAGGGGTGGGATTATGTCAATGTGCCTTTGATTGGATAGTAGCCGGGAGCTTAATGTTTATGAAACACATGAAAAAATGCATGTACTTTCAGAAATTATTGGTGCTCTATTAGTAGGTGAGCTGCGCGCTACTGGTAGCTCATGATCTACCTGTTGGAGACCCTTGATATAGACAACTGGGTGCCATTTGGGACCGAGATCAGCGCCCAGGGGTTGGATGCTGTGCCATATGCACTATCTCCACCCTCCCGGGGAATCTTCTGGTTATAGGCCTCATTAATTCAACATGAAGCAGTCACGATAGTCACGTAGCTCCGACACGATAGTGTATGCTTTGGCTACATCTCTCCTGGTAACACGACCAGATGGTGCCCTTTTCAAAGAGATACCAAAGGTGGCAAGGAAAGGTCTTAGACTCTGTTGCATACAGGATATATGGTTTTTGTTGCTTGGCCGCTTGCCTTGCATGGAAAGCAGTGAATACTCGCTGTATATGCGGGTAATGACATTCAGAGTACAGGAATCGAAGGCTGTGGTCAAAGCTTATCTGTGTGAGGTTCATGTTTGTGTCCCAGCATCCCCGTTTGCATGCCTCACAGGGTCAAGCTGAGCTATTTGATTTGGTTTCTCAGTTAGGAAATTGAACATTGAGAGAAAGATGAGAGAATGTCGAAAAGTTCCAGTAAGGGAAGTACAGTCATCGGCTATAGAAGAGGTGTGGAGAATTTTCCCCCATTCAGCATCTCTTTCTCTTGGAGAAACACACTGTTCTGTTCCCTTGGGACTAGCCTTGACTGTGCATGCCAGGAGTGTACAATTAAGCATTACCCTTGCCATCTTAATAAGATGCATGAGGAAAAGAGGTACTCAGCATAACAACAACCAAAAAAACACAATGTCACTGAAGTCAAAGTACAAGAGAAAGTCCACCATAAAAGATAATGGTGTCACAAGCAATAACAATGCTTCCTCAAGTGTTTACTCCTGTTGTCTCAAATTACAGACTAGTGTCCTGCACACTTGCATACTGAATATTTGTGTACTGTATGGTATGAAAATCCTTCTAACAAAAGGATAACCAAGGGGACGCACACATATGCACGTGTGCGTACATATGCACGTGTGCGTGCACACACACCTGAGAAGCAAGTTGTTTAGGCTTGTAGCTCTGGTATTTGGAGGCTAAATGACAGTTGACATGATTACTGCTATGTAGCTTCACATCACTAAATTTAAATCAGAACCATGTCAATTGATCCAGCAAATTCCCTGAGGGCAAAGTTGTGTGGTCTTTGAAAGTCTAAAGACTGCCTCCGTCAGAAGGGAAGACAGATCATGAAAGGTCAACGTTTAAGACATAATTTGTCTATCAGCCATTCAGATTGATGATAGTGCAAACATGTCTGACACAGGCCACTCTCGACAGGACCATGGACTGAGTGCTGGGAAGGCAATCCATCATGATTACGAAGTTCTCAATGGAAAATCAGGTAATTGTGATGGATGGCCGGGCTTCTTGGTTTCCAATTTAAATCCTCATTCTACAAGCGGCAACAGTTAGAAACGTCTGAATATTTTCAGCGAGATCACTTGATCAGCCTTTGAACATAAAAAACAATAATCAGCTTTAAAAAAGGGTTTCTAAAAGATGAATCTGTGTTTTGACTAGAATTTAGAATTTGTGAATAGCAGATAATATCAGGATGTTTTTTGGGGGATAGCCTTGCAGTTGAAGCTTTGGTGGGGCATTATTCTATGTGAAACTTAAAAAACACAGAGATCATTTTAATTAGTTTAACATACAAGGCAAAGCTCATTTGAATATGAATAAAGCCTTACGATTTGTGATCCATTAATAATGTTATTTCTTCTGTTCAAATCAAGTGTTCTTACCTCTTGCCATAAATCTGACTATCGTGCAGACATAAAACAAAAAACAGTACCTCATAAAATATAAAACGTAGTCTGTCATTTTTTTAAGCAAGAGTTAACTTTCATTATGGTTTATGAGATTTATTAAGCATGTTACCGAAACACCACTGGCACAAATCAAAATTATTATTTTGTTTCTCCTTCGGTGGCTAGTATAAATCTGTTAGGGTGAAAATGGATTCTCTATATAAGAGCCATGACATTGGGCAGTGCCACATACTGAATCTTAGTCTTTGACCAGAATTGATATTTTCAGACTTCCATGCAGATTGTTTCCAAATGAAGGAAGATATTTTCTGTACAAAAATAATAAAAATTCTCATTTACAAATAGTACCGGGACCTCCTATTTTTGAGACCCGGTTTGAGAAAGGCTATTTCTGAATTAGCCTAGTTTACGCTAGTGGTACATGCTTTCGCACCCCTATCTAAAAGGCTCTGCATGGTCAATCTGACGACTGTAGTGGCCATACAGCATTTAATGTGATACAGCCTCTGCAGAAGTTAGGGCATTCATACTTCTTGCTCTTTTCTGAGCAGAGCAAAGCTGTTGTGAAGGAAGTTGTTAAGGAAGTGAGTTTGTGTTTATACAGGACCTCCCGCCCCCACCTACCGTCAAGCAATCATGTCAATGCAGAGCTATACGGAGCCCTCCGCATTGTTAAAACATTTGGGAGGAGCACGGCGATGCAGTACGGAGCTCAATTTGTCCTCTGCAAGCCTCTGGAGGTTCCACAATTGCGTCACATCCTCAGTACGGTGCCTCCGGATCATATTGCCTGAGAAAGCATAAATTGGCTTTTAATGTCAGTGGTAAGAACTGGCCATTGTCATCGAAACCAAGCCCACTCCTGCATGAGATTTGGTTATACTCAGATGTGATTTGGCTCGAAGGACCATGCTGGCTCAAAAGAACTTATGGTAGTGGGTACCCTGTCTGATTCACCAACCGAACTGGAAACCTATCTCTGGCTAAATTAGCATTATTTTTCACCCAATGTCTTCTGGAACACATTTAAAAAGCAAACTAAAATAAAGGCCATTGTATATGTGTGTGTAAAGTATTCAGTCCCCTTTCCTTTTTCCACATTTTGTTACGTTACAACCTTATTCTAAAATGGCCTGATCAATAAAGGCCTGATTGGTGGAGTGCTGCAGAGATGGTTGTCCACACAATACGCCATAATGACAAAGAAAAAAAAAAAAAATACATTTTTGCTAATTTATAAAAAAAAACTAAACAGAAATACCTTATGTACATAAGCATTCAGACCCTTTGCTATGAGACTCAAAATTGAGCTCAGGTGCATTATGTTCCCATTGATCATCCTTTAAATGTTTCTACAACTTGATTGGAGTACACCTGTGGTAAATTCAATTGATTGGATATGATTTGGAAAGGCACACACTTGTCTATATAAGGTCCTACAGTTGACAGTGCATGTCAGAAAAAAACCAAGCCATTCAGTCGGAAGAATTATCCGTAGAGCTCCTGGACATGATTGTATCGAGGCACAGATCTGGGGAAGGTTACCAAAAAATGTCTGCAGCATTGAAGTTCCCCAAGAACAAAGTGGCCTCCATCATTCTTTAAATGGAAGAAGTTTGGAACCACCAAGACTCTTCCTAGAGCTGACTTCCCGGCCAAACTGAGCAAGAAGGACTTTGGTCAGGGAGGTGACCAGGAACCCGATTGTCACTCTGACAGAGCTCCACAGTTCCTCTGTGGAGATGGGAGAACCATCCAGAAGGACAACCATCTCTGCAGTACTCCACCAATCAGGCCTTTATGTTAGAGTCGACAGACGGAAGCCACTCCTCAGTAAAAGGCACATGACGGCATACTTGGAGTTTGCCAAAAGGCACTTAAAGACTCTCAGACCATGAGAAACAAGATTCTCTCGTCTGATGAAACCAAGATTGAACTCTTGGGGCTGAATGCCAAGCGTCCCGTCTGGAGGAAACCTACGGTGAAGAATGGTGGAGGCAGCATCATGCAGTGGGGATGTTTTTCAGCGGCAGAGACTAGTCCGGATCGAGGGAAAGATGAATAGAGCAATGTACAGAGAGAGCCTTGATGAAAACCTGCTCCAGAGAGCTCAGACTGGGTCAAAGGTTCACCTTCCAACAGGACAACGACCCTAAGCACACAGCCAAGACAATGCCTGAGTGGCTTCGGGATAAGTCTCTGAATGTCCTTGAGTGGCCAGCCAAATTAAATCAAATTTTATTGGTCACATACACATGGTTAGCAGATGTTAATGCGAGTGTAGCGAAATACTTGTGTTTCTAGTTCCGACAGTACAATAATATATCTAACAAGTAATCTAACAATTCCACAATAACTACCTAATACACAAAAATCTAAAGGGATGGAATAAGAATATGTACATATAAATATATGGATGAGCGATGACCGAGCGGCATAGGCAAGACGCAATAGATGGTATGAGATACAGTATATACACTACCGTTCAAAAGTTTGGGGTCACTCAGAAATGTCCTTGTTTTTTTTTTAAAAAGCACATTTTTGGTCCATTAAAATAACATAAAATTGATCAGAAATACAGTGTAGACATTGTTAATGTTGTAAATGACTATTGTAGCTGGAAACGGCTGATTTATGGAATATCTACGTAAGCGTACAGAGGCCCATTATCAGCAACCATCACTCCTGTGTTCCAATGTCACGTTGTGTTAGCTAATCCAAGTTTATCATTTTAAAAGGCTAATTGATCATTAGAAAACCCTTTTGCAATTATGTTAGCACAGCTGAAAACTGTTGTTCTGATTAAAGAAGCAATAAAAATGGCCTTCTTTAGACTAGTTGAGTATCTGGGGCATCAGCATTTGTGGGTTCTATTACAGGCTCAAAATGGCCAGAAACAAAGTACTTTCTTCTGAAACTCGTCAGTCTTTTCTTGTTCTGAGAAATGAAGGCTATTCCATGCGAGAAATTGCCAAGAAACTGAAGATCTCATACAACGCTGTGTACTACTCCCCTTCACAGAACAGCGCAAACTGTCTCTAACCAGAATAGAAAGAAGAGTGTGCTTTTCTTTAAAAAACAAGGACATTTCTAAGTGATCCCAAACTTTTGAACGGTAGTGTACATATGAGATGAGTAATGTAAGATATGTAAACATTACTAAAGTGACATTATTTAAAGTGCCTCGTGATTCATTTATTGAAAGTGCCAATGATTTGAGTCTGTATGTAGGCAGTAGCCTCTCTGTGTTTGTGACGGCTGTTTATCAGTCTGATGACCTTGAGATAGAAGCTGTTTTTCAGTCTCTCGGTCCCAGCTTTGATGCACCTGTACTGACCTCGCCTTCTGGATGGTTGGGGGTGAACAGGCAGTGGCTCGGTGGTGAGAAGACAAATTTCTTCAGCCTCCTGAGGTTAAAGCAGCGTTGTTGCGCCTTCTTCAACATTTCAGTTTGTCTGTGATGTGTACGCAGAGGAACTTAAAACGTTCCACCTTCTCCACTACTGTCCCGTCGATATGGATAGCGGGCTGCTCCCTCTGCTGTTTCCTGAAGTCCACGATAATTTGTTTTGTTGATGTTGAGTTAGAGGTTGTTTTCCTGACACCACACTCCAAGTGCCCTCACCTCCTCCCTGTAGGCTGTCTCGTCATTGTTGATAATCAAGCCCACTACTGTTGTGTCGTTTGCAAACTTGATTATTGGATGCATGCGTGGACATGCAGTCATACAGTGGGGCAAAAAAGTATACTTTTTTGCCCCACTGTATGACTGCGTGTCCACGCATGCATCCAACTATACTTATTTTCCACCATAATTTGCAAATAAATTCATAAAAAATCCTACAATGTGATTTTCTGGATTTTTCTTTCTCATTTTGTCTGTCATAGTTGAAGTGTACCTATGATGAAAATTACAGGCCTCTCTCATCTTTTTAAGTGGGAGAACTTGCACAATTGGTGGCTGACTAAATACTTTTTTGCCCCACTGTATGTGAACAGGGAGTACAGGAGGGGGCTGAGCACACACCCTTGTGGGGCCCCAGTGTTGAGGATCAGCGAAGTGGAGATGTTGTTTCCTACCTTCACCATCTGGGGGCGGCCCGTCAGAATGTCCAGGATCCAATTGCACAGGGCAGGGTGGTGACCCAGGGCCTCCTCAAGTTTAATGATGAGCTTGGAGGGTACTATGGTGTTGAATGCTGAGCTGTAGTCAATGAACAGCATTTTTACATATGCATTCCTCTTGTCCAGATGGGATAGGGTAGTGTGCAGTGTGCAGTGTGATGGCGATTGCATCGTCTGTGGACCTGTTGGAGCGGTATGCAAACTGAAGGCAAACTGTCTAGGGTGGCGGGAAAGGTGGAGGTGATATGATCCTTGACTAGTCTCTCAAAAATTAGGTGCCTTTTGGCAAACTCCATGCTGCAGAGCCCGGACTTGAACCCGATCGAACATCTCTGGGGAGACCTGAAAATAGCTGTGCAGCGACGCTCCACATCCAACCTGACAGCGCTTGAGAGGATCTGCAGAGAAGAATGGGAGAAACTCCGCAAATACTGGTCTGCCAAGCTTGCAGCGTCATACCCAAGAAGACTCGAGGCTGTAATTGCTGCCAAAGGTGCTTCAACAAAGTACTGAGTACAAGGGATGAATACTTATGTAAATGTATTATTTAATTATTATTAAATGTTGCAAAAAAATTTAAAACCTGTTTTTGCTTCGTCATTATGGGGTATTGTGTGTAGATTGATGAGGGGGGAAAAACTATTTAATCCATGTTCGAATAAGGCTGTAACGTAACAAATGTGGAAAAAGTCAAAGGGTCTGAATACTTTCTGAATGCACTTTATACAGTATATCCATAATAATGATGCTTATTCATGGCTGAGAAAAGCTGCCTGCCTGTCCGTCTCATCCCGACTCCTGACACCTTCATTACTATGGGACAGCTTGAGATCGAATTTGAATATTGAAACAATGTTGCAAATGTCGGCGAGACTGAGAGCAAGGTTTATACAAATCTCCTCTGTTGAAAACAAAATGTTAGTCTAAAAGAAATGTGAGATAATATCTAGATGCTTTTTATAGTCGATATCAAGTTTATAAATTGCCTGGCTGGGCTGATTGCGCAGATAGTGGAATGCGCAGTCAGATGGAACAGAGTAAATAGGCATTTTAACCTTATAGATTTAGCCGGTGGTAGACACCGGCTGGAATGCACTTTTAACCAATCAGCATTCAGGATTAGACCCACCCATTGTATAAATACGGACAATGCCATTGATGACATCACACCAGCAGATCTGAGGGTAGAAACTATTGACCAGTCTTTCAGACATTGCCATGATGCTCCTGTACTGCCCGCATCTGAGTGATTGAAGCGGAGAGAACAGGGCATGGGTGGGGTGGCTGGGGTCCCTGATGAAGCTTAGGAAGTCAGTTTTATCTTTCTGAGATGGCGTTTCATGGGGTTCTCAAGACATAACATGCACAGTTTTATCTACTCCAGGAAATGAGATTGCAGGCTAGCTCAGTGCAGCCCTCTCTAATTGAGTATGTCAAGTTGAATGCAGCCCGGGAGTACTGCACAGGTAGCACCTAAATGATGCTTCTTCTGTATGCGTTTTGTTTTTTATCGGTTCAAGGACATACAGTTGAAGTCGGAAGTTTATATACACCTCAGCCAAATATATTTAAACTCAGTTTTTCACAATTCCTGACATTTAATCCAAGTAAAAATTCCCTGTCTTAGGTCAGTTAGGATCACCACTTTATTTTAAGAATGTGAAATGTCAGAATTTTAGTGGAGAGTGATTCATTTCAGCTTTATTTCTTTCATCACACTCCCAGTGGGTCAGAATTTAACATACACTCAATTCGTATTTGGTAGCATTGCCTTTAAACTGTTGAACTTGGGTCAAACATTTTGGGTAGCCTTCCACAAGCATCCCACAATAAGTTGGGTGAATTTTGGCCCATTCCTCCTGACAGAGCTGGTGTAACTGAGTCAGGTTTGTAGGCCTCCTTGCTCGCACACACTTTTTCAGTTGTGCCCACAAATGTTCTATTGGATTGAGGTCAGGGCTTTGTGATGGCCACTTCAATACCTTGACTTTGTTGTCCTTAAGCCATTTTGCCACAACTTTGGAAGTATGCTTGGGGTCATTGTCCATTTGGAAGACCATTTGCGACCAAGCTTTAACTTCCTGACTGATGTCTTGAGATGTTGCTTCAATATATCCACACAATTTTTCCTCCCCATGCACCAGTCCCTCCCGCAGCAAAGCATCCCCACAACATGATGCTGCCACCCCCGTGCTTCACGGTTGGGATGGTGTTCTTCAGCTTGCAAGCCTCCTCCTTTTTCCTCCAAACATAATGATGGTCATTATGGCCAAACAGTTCTATTTTTGTTTCATCAGACCAGAGGACATTTCTCCAAAAGTACAATGTTTGTCCCCATGTGAAGTTACAAACCGTAGTCTGGCTTTTTTATGATGGTTTTGGAGCAGTGGCTTCTTCCTTGCTGAGCGGCCTTTCAGGTTATGTCGATATAGGACTCGTTTTACTGTGGATATAGATACTTTTGTACCTGTTTCCTCCAGCATCTTCACAAGGTCCTTTGCTGTTGTTCTGGGATTGATTTGCACTTTTCGCACCAAAGTACGTTCATCGCTAGGAGACAGAACGCGTCTCCTTCCTGAGCGGAATGACGGCTGCGTGGTCCCATGGTTTTTAAACTTGCGTACTATTGTTTGTACAGATGAACGTGGTACCTTCAGGCGTTTGGAAATTGCTCCCAAGGATGAACCAGACTTGTGGAAGTCTACAATTCTTTTCTGAGGTCTTGGCTGATTTTCTTTTGATTTTCCCATTATGTCAAGCAAAGAGGCACTGAGTTTGAAATACAGCCATAGCCTTGAAATACATCCACAGGTACACCTCCAATTGACTCAAATGATGTCAATTACCCAATCAGAAGCATCTAAAGCCATGACATAATTTTCTGTAATTTTCCAAGCTGTTTAAAGGCACAGTCAACTTAGTGTATGTAATCTTCTGACCCAATGGAATTGTGATACAGTGAATTATAAGTGAAATAATCAGTTTGTAAACAATTGTTGGAAAAATGACTTGTGTCATGCACAAAGTAGATGTCCTAACCGACTTGCCAAACTATAGTTTGTTAACAAGAAATTTGTGAAGTGGTTGAAAACAAGTTTTAATGACTCAAACCTAAGTGTATGTAAACTTCCGACTTCAACTGTACATCTGTGGTAATAGAATACATTTTTGGTACTATGATTGTCTTCAAATTGTATTTTATTTACACAATATTTACCAGAAAGATTGGCATTTTCCATGGCCTATAATGGGGGATCCTGATTTGGGGAAAAAAGAGCCTGCAGTACCCCGGCCTTTCAGTTAGAAAAGTAAAAAAATATATTTATGGTCATTCAGTGTATTCTGTGCATTCCGTCACCACACATACACCATCTTCATAATGACACAATTCAGTTTTCATTATTCAACAAACACAACTAGCATTATTGCCTGCTCCATCTGAGAACCAATATAGCTGAACAATCAAAAATAAAATTTGCCTCTTAATGAGAATCTGCTTGGAAAAAACACATTTCCAGACCCATCATCTTCCATCTTGCATTGTTTTTATATTTGCATAAGATGACTATGGCTCTATTCAATCCGTAGCGCTGAAGATCCTCTTTATAGCGTGATTGAACATTATAGACAATGTTCCCGCAGTCGCTAAGACTGCATTATCGCAGATCTTTGGCGATACGGATTGAATCCAGCCTAGGAGTAGACCTTGAAGTGACTTCATATTTGTTCATTCTTTCCCTGAAATGGAGACAAAGTCGTCTTGGGGTTTGGGGCTTGGCAGAGTCCCAGCTGCTTGTCCTTTCCCTGGCAGAGTTGTGACGGTACAGCAGCCTCTGTGCTCTGAGCGCCTGCCGGGTAATGCTTTGAATGTTAATGAAATGTGTCATTGCGTGTTTTCCCAGTAATTAATTGTTCGCATCACTTATTTGAAAGGCCACCAGGAACGGGTCTCAGTTGCATGCGCAATGCGCTCCCTTTTACCTCCCCCTTTGCTTCAAGGCCAAGAAAGAGAATGTTCATTGTGCAGCACGGAACATCAGGATGTTCGCTCTGCCAAACACTGTAGGTGAGTGTTATGAGTACTAAAAGCACACACAGGCCTTAGTTATTATTATTAATTTATTTATTTAACTAGGCAAGTCAGTTAAGAACAAATTCTTATTTAAAATGACTGCCCACCACGGCCAAACCTTAACCCGGGCGATGCTGGGCCAATCGTGCGCCGCCCTATGGGACTCCCAATCCCGGCCGGTTGTGATACAGTTGTAATGAGTTAGTATTATAGCATCACATAGCTGCAAATTTAGAAACGTATGCGCCCGTTGGCTACACAATACCATGTACATCCATTAACATATAGACCAGGGTTTCCCCCCCCAAAAAATATATCTGTCACATTCCTGACCTGTTTTCTGTTGTTTTTGTATGTGTTTAGTTGGTCAGGGCGTGAGTTAGGGTGGGCATTCTATGTGTTGTGTTTCTATGTTGGGTTTATGTGTTGCCTGATATGGTTCTCAATTAGAGGCAGGTGTTTGACGTTTCCTCTGATTGAGAACCATATATAATATGGTTCTCAATCAGAGGAAACGTCAAACACCTGCCTCTAATTGAGAACCATATCAGGCAACACATAAACCCAACATAGAAACACAACACATAGAATGCCCACCCTAACTCACGCCCTGACCAACTAAACACATACAAAAACAACAGAAAACAGGTCAGGAATGTGACAGATATATTTTTTTTGGGGGGGGGAAACCCTGGTCTATATGTTAATGGATGTACATGGTATTGTGTAGCCAACGGGCGCATACGTTTCTAAATTTGCAGCTATGTGATGCTATAATACTAACTCATTACAACTGTATCACAACCGGCCGGGATTGGGAGTCCCATAGGGCGGCGCACGATTGGCCCAGCATCGCCCGGGTTAAGGTTTGGCCGTGGTGGGCAGTCATTTTAAATAAGAATTTGTTCTTAACTGACTTGCCTAGTTAAATAAATAAATTAATAATAATAACTAAGGCCTGTGTGTGCTTTTAGTACTCATAACACTCACCTACAGTGTTTGGCAGAGCGAACATCCTGATGTTCCGTGCTGCACAATGAACATTCTCTTTCTTGGCCTTGAAGCAAAGGGGGAGGTAAAAGGGAGCGCATTGCGCATGCAACTGAGACCCGTTCCTGGTGGCCTTTCAAATAAGTGATGCGAACAATTAATTACTGGGAAAACACGCAATGACACATTTCATTAACATTCAAAGCATTACCCGGCAGGCGCTCAGAGCACAGAGGCTGCTGTACCGTCACAACTCTGCCAGGGAAAGGACAAGCAGCTGGGACTCTGCCAAGCCCCAAACCCCAAGACGACTTTGTCTCCATTTCAGGGAAAGAATGAACAAATATGAAGTCACTTCAAGGTCTACTCCTAGGGCTGGATTCAATCCGTATCGCCAAAGATCTGCGATAATGCAGTCTTAGCGACTGCGGGAACATTGTCTATAATGTTCAATCACGCTATAAAGAGGATCTTCAGCGCTACGGATTGAATAGAGCCATAGTCATCTTATGCAAATATAAAAACAATGCAAGATGGAAGATGATGGGTCTGGAAATGTGTTTTTTCCAAGCAGATTCTCATTAAGAGGCAAATTTTATTTTTGATTGTTCAGCTATATTGGTTCTCAGATGGAGCAGCAATAATGCTAGTTGTGTTTGTTGAATAATGAAAACTGAATTGTGTCATTATGAAGATGGTGTATGTGTGGTGACGGAATGCACAGAATACACTGAATGACCATAAATATATTTTTTTACTTTTCTAACTGAAAGGCCGGGGTACTGCAGGCTCTTTTTTTCCCCAAATCAGGATCCCCCATTATAGGCCATGGGAAAATGCCAATCTTTCTGGTAAATATTGTGTAAATAAAATACAATTTGAAGACAATCATAGTACCAAAAATGTATTCTATTACCACAGATGTACAGTTGAAGTCGGAAGTTTACATACACTTAGGTTTGAGTCATTAAAACTTGTTTTCAACCACTTCACAAATTTCTTGTTAACAAACTATAGTTTGGCAAGTCGGTTAGGACATCTACTTTGTGCATGACACAAGTCATTTTTCCAACAATTGTTTACAAACTGATTATTTCACTTATAATTCACTGTATCACAATTCCATTGGGTCAGAAGATTACATACACTAAGTTGACTGTGCCTTTAAACAGCTTGGAAAATTACAGAAAATTATGTCATGGCTTTAGATGCTTCTGATTGGGTAATTGACATCATTTGAGTCAATTGGAGGTGTACCTGTGGATGTATTTCAAGGCTATGGCTGTATTTCAAACTCAGTGCCTCTTTGCTTGACATAATGGGAAAATCAAAAGAAAATCAGCCAAGACCTCAGAAAAGAATTGTAGACTTCCACAAGTCTGGTTCATCCTTGGGAGCAATTTCCAAACGCCTGAAGGTACCACGTTCATCTGTACAAACAATAGTACGCAAGTTTAAAAACCATGGGACCACGCAGCCGTCATTCCGCTCAGGAAGGAGACGCGTTCTGTCTCCTAGCGATGAACGTACTTTGGTGCGAAAAGTGCAAATCAATCCCAGAACAACAGCAAAGGACCTTGTGAAGATGCTGGAGGAAACAGGTACAAAAGTATCTATATCCACAGTAAAACGAGTCCTATATCGACATAACCTGAAAGGCCGCTCAGCAAGGAAGAAGCCACTGCTCCAAAACCATCATAAAAAAGCCAGACTACGGTTTGTAACTTCACATGGGGACAAACATTGTACTTTTTGGAGAAATGTCCTCTGGTCTGATGAAACAAAAATATAACTGTTTGGCCATAATGACCATCGTTATGTTTGGAGGAAAAAGGGGGAGGCTTGCAAGCCCAAGAACACAATCCCAACCGTGGAGCACGGGGTGGCAGCATCATGTTGTGGAGGTGCTTTGCTCAGGAGGGACTGGTGCACTTCACAAAATAGATGGCATCATGAGGGGGGAAAATGATGTGGATATATTTAAGCAACATCTCAAGACATCAGTCAGGAAGTTAAAGCTTGGTCACAAATGGGTCTTCCAAATGGACAATGACCCCAAGCATACTTCCAAAGTTGTGGCAAAATGGCTTAAGGACAACAAAGTCAAGGTATTGAAGTGGCCATCACAAAGCCCTGACCTCAATCCAATAGAACATTTGTGGGCACAACTGAAAAAGTGTGTGCGAGCAAGGAGGCCTACAAACCTGACTCAGTTACACCAGCTCTGTCAGGAGGAATGGGCCAAAATTCACCCAACTTATTGTGGGATGCTTGTGGAAGGCTACCCAAAATGTTTGACCCAAGTTCAACAGTTTAAAGGCAATGCTACCAAATACGAATTGAGTGTATGTTAAATTCTGACCCACTGGGAGTGTGATGAAAGAAATAAAGCTGAAATGAATCACTCTCCACTAAAATTCTGACATTTCACATTCTTAAAATAAAGTGGTGATCCTAACTGACCTAAGACAGGGAATTTTTACTTGGATTAAATGTCAGGAATTGTGAAAAACTGAGTTTAAATATATTTGGCTGAGGTGTATATAAACTTCCGACTTCAACTGTATGTCCTTGAACCGATAAAAAACAAAACGCATACAGAAGAAGCATCATTTAGGTGCTACCTGTGCAGTACTCCCGGGCTGCATTCAACTTGACATACTCAATTAGAGAGGGCTGCACTGAGCTAGCCTGCAATCTCATTTCCTGGAGTAGATAAAACTGTGCATGTTATGTCTTGAGAACCCCATGAAACGCCATCTCAGAAAGATAAAACTGACTTCCTAAGCTTCATCAGGGACCCCAGCCACCCCACCCATGCCCTGTTCTCTCCGCTTCAATCACTCAGATGCGGGCAGTACAGGAGCATCATGGCAATGTCTGAAAGACTGGTCAATAGTTTCTACCCTCAGATCTGCTGGTGTGATGTCATCAATGGCATTGTCCGTATTTATACAATGGGTGGGTCTAATCCTGAATGCTGATTGGTTAAAAGTGCATTCCAGCCGGTGTCTACCACCGGCTAAATCTATAAGGTTAAAATGCCTATTTACTCTGTTCCATCTGACTGCGCATTCCACTATCTGCGCAATCAGCCCAGCCAGGCAATTTATAAACTTGATATCGACTATAAAAAGCATCTAGATATTATCTCACATTTCTTTTAGACTAACATTTTGTTTTCAACAGAGGAGATTTGTATAAACCTTGCTCTCAGTCTCGCCGACATTTGCAACATTGTTTCAATATTCAAATTCGATCTCAAGCTGTCCCATAGTAATGAAGGTGTCAGGAGTCGGGATGAGACGGACAGGCAGGCAGCTTTTCTCAGCCATGAATAAGCATCATTATTATGGATATACTGTATAAAGTGCATTCAGAAAGTATTCAGACCCTTTGACTTTTTCCACATTTGTTACGTTACAGCCTTATTCGAACATGGATTAAATAGTTTTTCCCCCCTCATCAATCTACACACAATACCCCATAATGACGAAGCAAAAACAGGTTTTAAATTTTTTTGCAACATTTAATAATAATTAAATAATACATTTACATAAGTATTCATCCCTTGTACTCAGTACTTTGTTGAAGCACCTTTGGCAGCAATTACAGCCTCGAGTCTTCTTGGGTATGACGCTGCAAGCTTGGCAGACCAGTATTTGCGGAGTTTCTCCCATTCTTCTCTGCAGATCCTCTCAAGCGCTGTCAGGTTGGATGTGGAGCGTCGCTGCACAGCTATTTTCAGGTCTCCCCAGAGATGTTCGATCGGGTTCAAGTCCGGGCTCTGCAGCATGGAGTTTGCCAAAAGGCACCTAATTTTTGAGAGACTAGTCAAGGATCATATCACCTCCACCTTTCCCGCCACCCTAGACAGTTTGCCTTCAGTTTGCATACCGCTCCAACAGGTCCACAGACGATGCAATCGCCATCACACTGCACACTGCACACTACCCTATCCCATCTGGACAAGAGGAATGCATATGTAAAAATGCTGTTCATTGACTACAGCTCAGCATTCAACACCATAGTACCCTCCAAGCTCATCATTAAACTTGAGGAGGCCCTGGGTCACCACCCTGCCCTGTGCAATTGGATCCTGGACATTCTGACGGGCCGCCCCCAGATGGTGAAGGTAGGAAACAACATCTCCACTTCGCTGATCCTCAACACTGGGGCCCCACAAGGGTGTGTGCTCAGCCCCCTCCTGTACTCCCTGTTCACATACAGTGGGGCAAAAAAGTATTTAGTCAGCCACCAATTGTGCAAGTTCTCCCACTTAAAAAGATGAGAGAGGCCTGTAATTTTCATCATAGGTACACTTCAACTATGACAGACAAAATGAGAAAGAAAAATCCAGAAAATCACATTGTAGGATTTTTTATGAATTTATTTGCAAATTATGGTGGAAAATAAGTATAGTTGGATGCATGCGTGGACACGCAGTCATACAGTGGGGCAAAAAAGTATACTTTTTTGCCCCACTGTATGACTGCATGTCCACGCATGCATCCAATAATCAAGTTTGCAAACGACACAACAGTAGTGGGCTTGATTATCAACAATGACGAGACAGCCTACAGGGAGGAGGTGAGGGCACTTGGAGTGTGGTGTCAGGAAAACAACCTCTAACTCAACATCAACAAAACAAATTATCGTGGACTTCAGGAAACAGCAGAGGGAGCAGCCCGCTATCCATATCGACGGGACAGTAGTGGAGAAGGTGGAACGTTTTAAGTTCCTCTGCGTACACATCACAGACAAACTGAAATGTTGAAGAAGGCGCAACAACGCTGCTTTAACCTCAGGAGGCTGAAGAAATTTGTCTTCTCACCACCGAGCCACTGCCTGTTCACCCCCAACCATCCAGAAGGCGAGGTCAGTACAGGTGCATCAAAGCTGGGACCGAGAGACTGAAAAACAGCTTCTATCTCAAGGTCATCAGACTGATAAACAGCCGTCACAAACACAGAGAGGCTACTGCCTACATACAGACTCAAATCATTGGCACTTTCAATAAATGAATCACGAGGCACTTTAAATAATGTCACTTTAGTAATGTTTACATATCTTACATTACTCATCTCATATGTACACTACCGTTCAAAAGTTTGGGATCACTTAGAAATGTCCTTGTTTTTTAAAGAAAAGCACACTCTTCTTTCTATTCTGGTTAGAGACAGTTTGCGCTGTTCTGTGAAGGGGAGTAGTACACAGCGTTGTATGAGATCTTCAGTTTCTTGGCAATTTCTCGCATGGAATAGCCTTCATTTCTCAGAACAAGAAAAGACTGACGAGTTTCAGAAGAAAGTACTTTGTTTCTGGCCATTTTGAGCCTGTAATAGAACCCACAAATGCTGATGCCCCAGATACTCAACTAGTCTAAAGAAGGCCATTTTTATTGCTTCTTTAATCAGAACAACAGTTTTCAGCTGTGCTAACATAATTGCAAAAGGGTTTTCTAATGATCAATTAGCCTTTTAAAATGATAAACTTGGATTAGCTAACACAACGTGACATTGGAACACAGGAGTGATGGTTGCTGATAATGGGCCTCTGTACGCTTACGTAGATATTCCATAAATCAGCCGTTTCCAGCTACAATAGTCATTTACAACATTAACAATGTCTACACTGTATTTCTGATCAATTTTATGTTATTTTAATGGACCAAAAATGTGCTTTTTAAAAAAAAAACAAGGACATTTCTGAGTGACCCCAAACTTTTGAACGGTAGTGTATATACTGTATCTCATACCATCTATTGCGTTGCCTATGCCGCTCGGTCATCGCTCATCCATATATTTATATGTACATATTCTTATTCCATCCCTTTAGATTTTTGTGTATTAGGTAGTTATTGTGGAATTGTTAGATTACTTGTTAGATATATTATTGTACTGTCGGAACTAGAAACACAAGTATTTCGCTACACTCGCATTAACATCTGCTAACCATGTGTATGTGACCAATAAAATTTGATTTAATTTGGCTGGCCACTCAAGGACATTCAGAGACTTATCCCGAAGCCACTCAGGCATTGTCTTGGCTGTGTGCTTAGGGTCGTTGTCCTGTTGGAAGGTGAACCTTTGACCCAGTCTGAGCTCTCTGGAGCAGGTTTTCATCAAGGCTCTCTCTGTACATTGCTCTATTCATCTTTCCCTCGATCCGGACTAGTCTCTGCCGCTGAAAAACATCCCCACTGCATGATGCTGCCTCCACCATTCTTCACCGTAGGTTTCCTCCAGACGGGACGCTTGGCATTCAGCCCCAAGAGTTCAATCTTGGTTTCATCAGACGAGAGAATCTTGTTTCTCATGGTCTGAGAGTCTTTAAGTGCCTTTTGGCAAACTCCAAGTATGCCGTCATGTGCCTTTTACTGAGGAGTGGCTTCCGTCTGTCGACTCTAACATAAAGGCCTGATTGGTGGAGTACTGCAGAGATGGTTGTCCTTCTGGATGGTTCTCCCATCCACAGAGGAACTGTGGAGCTCTGTCAGAGTGACAATCGGGTTCCTGGTCACCTCCCTGACCAAAGTCCTTCTTGCTCAGTTTGGCCGGGAAGTCAGCTCTAGGAAGAGTCTTGGTGGTTCCAAACTTCTTCCATTTAAAGAATGATGGAGGCCACTTTGTTCTTGGGGAACTTCAATGCTGCAGACATTTTTTGGTAACCTTCCCCAGATCTGTGCCTCGATACAATCATGTCCAGGAGCTCTACGGATAATTCTTCCGACTGAATGGCTTGGTTTTTTTCTGACATGCACTGTCAACTGTAGGACCTTATATAGACAAGTGTGTGCCTTTCCAAATCATATCCAATCAATTGAATTTACCACAGGTGTACTCCAATCAAGTTGTAGAAACATTTAAAGGATGATCAATGGGAACATAATGCACCTGAGCTCAATTTGAGTCTCATAGCAAAGGGTCTGAATGCTTATGTACATAAGGTATTTCTGTTTAGTTTTTTTTTATAAATTAGCAAAAATGTATTTTTTTTTTTTTCTTTGTCATTATGGCGTATTGTGTGGACAACCATCTCTGCAGCACTCCACCAATCAGGCCTTTATTGATCAGGCCATTTTAGAATAAGGTTGTAACGTAACAAAATGTGGAAAAAGGAAAGGGGACTGAATACTTTACACACACATATACAATGGCCTTTATTTTAGTTTGCTTTTTAAATGGTTCCAGAAGACATTGGGTGAAAAATAATGCTATTTAGCCAGAGAAGGTTTCCAGTTCGGTTGGTGAATCAGACAGGGTACCCACTACCATAAGTTCTTTTGAGCCAGCATGGTCCTTCGAGCCAAATCACATCTGAGTATAACCAAATCTCATGCAGGAGTGGGCTTGGTTTCGATGACAATGGCCAGTTCTTACCACTGACATTAAAAGCCAATTTATGCTTTCTCAGGCAATATGATCCGGAGGCACCGTACTGAGGATGTGACGCAATTGTGGAACCTCCAGAGGCTTGCAGAGGACAATTGAGCTCCGTACTGCATCGCCGTGCTCCTCCAAATGTTTTAACAATGCGGAGGGCTCCGTATAGCTCTGCATTGACTGATTGCTTGACGGTAGGTGGGGGCGGGAGGTCCTGTATAAACAAAACTCACTTCCTTAACAACTTCCTTCACAACAGCTTTGCTCTGCTCAGAAAAGAGCAAGAAGTATGAATGCCCTAACTTCTGCAGAGGCTGTATCACATTAAATGCTGTATGGCCACTACAGTCGTCAGATTGACCATGCAGAGCCTTTTAGATAGGGGTGCGAAAGCATGTACCACTAGCGTAAACTAGGCTAATTCAGAAATAGCCTTTCTCAAACCGGGTCTCAAAAATAGGAGGTCCCGGTACTATTTGTAAATGAGAATTTTTATTATTTTTGTACAGAAAATATCTTCCTTCATTTGGAAACAATCTGCATGGAAGTCTGAAAATATCAATTCTGGTCAAAGACTAAGATTCAGTATGTGGCACTGCCCAATGTCATGGCTCTTATATAGAGAATCCATTTTCACCCTAACAGATTTATACTAGCCACCGAAGGAGAAACAAAATAATAATTTTGATTTGTGCCAGTGGTGTTTCGGTAACATGCTTAATAAATCTCATAAACCATAATGAAAGTTAACTCTTGCTTAAAAAAATGACAGACTACGTTTTATATTTTATGAGGTACTGTTTTTTGTTTTATGTCTGCACGATAGTCAGATTTATGGCAAGAGGTAAGAACACTTGATTTGAACAGAAGAAATAACATTATTAATGGATCACAAATCGTAAGGCTTTATTCATATTCAAATGAGCTTTGCCTTGTATGTTAAACTAATTAAAATGATCTCTGTGTTTTTTAAGTTTCACATAGAATAATGCCCCACCAAAGCTTCAACTGCAAGGCTATCCCCCAAAAAACATCCTGATATTATCTGCTATTCACAAATTCTAAATTCTAGTCAAAACACAGATTCATCTTTTAGAAACCCTTTTTTAAAGCTGATTATTGTTTTTTATGTTCAAAGGCTGATCAAGTGATCTCGCTGAAAATATTCAGACGTTTCTAACTGTTGCCGCTTGTAGAATGAGGATTTAAATTGGAAACCAAGAAGCCCGGCCATCCATCACAATTACCTGATTTTCCATTGAGAACTTCGTAATCATGATGGATTGCCTTCCCAGCACTCAGTCCATGGTCCTGTCGAGAGTGGCCTGTGTCAGACATGTTTGCACTATCATCAATCTGAATGGCTGATAGACAAATTATGTCTTAAACGTTGACCTTTCATGATCTGTCTTCCCTTCTGACGGAGGCAGTCTTTAGACTTTCAAAGACCACACAACTTTGCCCTCAGGGAATTTGCTGGATCAATTGACATGGTTCTGATTTAAATTTAGTGATGTGAAGCTACATAGCAGTAATCATGTCAACTGTCATTTAGCCTCCAAATACCAGAGCTACAAGCCTAAACAACTTGCTTCTCAGGTGTGTGTGCACGCACACGTGCATATGTACGCACACGTGCATATGTGTGCGTCCCCTTGGTTATCCTTTTGTTAGAAGGATTTTCATACCATACAGTACACAAATATTCAGTATGCAAGTGTGCAGGACACTAGTCTGTAATTTGAGACAACAGGAGTAAACACTTGAGGAAGCATTGTTATTGCTTGTGACACCATTATCTTTTATGGTGGACTTTCTCTTGTACTTTGACTTCAGTGACATTGTGTTTTTTTGGTTGTTGTTATGCTGAGTACCTCTTTTCCTCATGCATCTTATTAAGATGGCAAGGGTAATGCTTAATTGTACACTCCTGGCATGCACAGTCAAGGCTAGTCCCAAGGGAACAGAACAGTGTGTTTCTCCAAGAGAAAGAGATGCTGAATGGGGGAAAATTCTCCACACCTCTTCTATAGCCGATGACTGTACTTCCCTTACTGGAACTTTTCGACATTCTCTCATCTTTCTCTCAATGTTCAATTTCCTAACTGAGAAACCAAATCAAATAGCTCAGCTTGACCCTGTGAGGCATGCAAACGGGGATGCTGGGACACAAACATGAACCTCACACAGATAAGCTTTGACCACAGCCTTCGATTCCTGTACTCTGAATGTCATTACCCGCATATACAGCGAGTATTCACTGCTTTCCATGCAAGGCAAGCGGCCAAGCAACAAAAACCATATATCCTGTATGCAACAGAGTCTAAGACCTTTCCTTGCACCTTTGGTATCTCTTTGAAAAGGGCACCATCTGGTCGTGTTACCAGGAGAGATGTAGCAAAGCATACACTATCGTGTCGGAGCTACGTGACTATCGTGACTGCTTCATGTTGAATTAATGAGGCCTATAACCAGAAGATTCCCCGGAGGGTGGAGATAGTGCATATGGCACAGCATCCAACCCCTGGGCGCTGATCTCGGTCCCAAATGGCACCCAGTGTCTATATCAAGGGTCTCCAACAGGTAGATCATGAGCTACCAGTAGCGCGCAGCTCACCTACTAATAGAGCACCAATAATTTCTGAAAGTACATGCATTTTTTCATGTGTTTCATAAAACATTTAAGCTCCCGGCTACTATCCAATCAAAGGCACATTGACATAATCCCACCCCTGGTAGTCACTATTGGTTTAAAAAGCCAAACGTAACACAATATCTGCCATATGTGGGTAGACAAAGACTTTCCCCAAAAACCTTTCTCAATTAAATGTAACAGCAAAGTAGGCCTTACCTGACAGAACTATATCATGATTATTTGTTTCAATTGGGTGGCCAATGGACGCCAAGGCACACTGTCATTCTTTATCAGTGGCTGGCGAAACGCCCCCCCTGCCACTCTGTCTGCTCTCATTTCCATGAATCATTAACTCTCACTTCGGCTGCTGAAAGTCAAGTAACTTGCACAGAGACAGGGGAAGAAAGAGAGAGGGAGGGAACTGGAGTGAGATTTTTCACTTTAGATGCATATCGACTTGTTTTCGCAGCAGAACACAAAGAAAGGGAGCTTCAGTGTTTTATGTGGAGACAGCTCTTGTAGTATCTCAGTTTTTTTATTCATATTCATTTTTAATCGACTCTTTGATGGTCCATTGTCAAAATGGGTAAAAATAGGAAAAGTACATGATAGTTGAGCTCAATATTTGGGTGCAGATGCAATGTTTGGTAACAGAATGACAGCACAAACAGCACAAACCATCATTCTGTTACCAAACTTAGCATCTGCATCTGTTCTTCAAGTAATGTCTGTTTTTGTAAAATTTTCTGTAGAAATTGTTTAAAAGTAGTCCTAGTGCATAGAGTTGATTTGTTTAACTTTGCAATCATTGGTTTTAGACATACATTTTAAAGTGAAAAATCTGAGTCTCAGTATAATTATTTTACTAAGGATATTGCCTCATGAGCGTCTCACACTCAGTTAGGCATCAAGCGTAGCAGGCCAGTTAGTGTATGCATTGTTTTCGCTTAGTCTTCTATTTCATTGCTTGTCTTTGTGTTAAGATCTCTCCACCTATCTAAATAACAGCGGTGTAAGCGTCAACCTCTACTCCCCACGTGACTCCCTAGACTTCTGGCTGCTGCAGGGTTGCCTTTAATTGCAGCCATAATTATTTTAATCTTAAGAAATAAAGTAACATTACCTAATTTATCACAAAAAAGGGCAATCGCCCGGTGTGACTGATGGAGTCTACTTCTCCAGGGACAAGAGGAGGCTGATTAATTGACTAATGGAGTCTACTTTTCCAGGGACAAGAGGAGGCTGATTCATTGACTAATGGAGTCTACTTCTCCAGGGACAAGAGGAGGCTGATTCATTGACTAATGGAGTCTACTTCTCCAGGGACAAGAGGAGGCTGATTCATTGACTAATGGAGTCTACTTCTCCAGGGACAAGAGGAGGCTGATTCATTGACTAATGGAGTCTACTTCTCCAGGGACAAGAGGAGGCTGATTCATTGACTAATGGAGTCTACTTCTCCAGGGACAAGAGGAGGCTGATTCATTGACTAATGGAGTCTACTTCTCCAGGGACAAGAGGAGGCTGATCCACTGACTAATGGAGTCTACTTTTCCAGGGACAAGAGGAGGCTGATCCACTGACTAATGGAGTCTACTTCTCCAGGGACAAGAGGAGGCTGATCTTCTGACTAATGGGCATTCCACACGAGATCGGCCCAAATATATTTCTGATGTTTTAGATCTTCAAGAAATGAAATCCATAAAAGGTCCTTTGGGGGAAGGATGTGTGGCATACCTTTGAAGTCTGGATCCAAAATGATTATTGAGAAATAACTGATTAAAGTTAGAAATGTGTAACATATTTTCTGGAATGCCCCTAATGCATTGTGCTCCACTTATATCCAGTAATGCCTGGGTAGAAAATGTGTGTCCTAATCTGGACACGATCATAGAGCATGTTGCTGGAGATCTTTACGAATATAATTGATTTAGCTTTTGCCAAGTCACAGCTTTATCTTGTTTCACTATGAACATGAAAATGAGAACTTTCAGTCAAGTTAAGGCGGGAGAAAACAGATGTGCTGGGCCACAGTGGATTGTTGAAAATACTGTCCATTACATTTTCAGCAAATTTTACATGGGTGGGGCTTAAAAAAAAATCTAGAACCAATAGAAAATCGTTCACTGCTTATGTTTGCCTGACTAGCCGATAGTATCAGTTTCACTACAACCCTGATGTTTTGCAATTCACAAGTTTCCAGTTCACTCTATCTCCAGAGACTTCAGTTTTTCCAGCACAGACAATGAAAGTTTGAAAGGAGTCAATTACCATTATGCATTGGTCATTAATCATATTGAAAGCCATGAGTTGTGACGGTTCTATCCCTGAGACAGGTCAAGAACCACAGGTCTGACAGGGCAACCCCCCCCCCCCCCCCCCCCACACCCCCCACACACACACACACACACACGTTTATCAATAATCCTGAATGCTAACTTCCGTAACTCAAATAAGGTATAGCATTTGGTGCTGTACGGTTCTCCAAGTTCTTGGCTGACTTATAGGGAAGAATGTTTACTATGCATGCACTTACCTATTAACAATCAATACAAAGGCAGTGGGAATTACTGCAGAAAAAGAGGTAATTCATTAGTAATTCTTTTCCGATCTAACATTCACTATTTACTCTGACTTTCAAGTCCCCCCTCCCATGAGATGCCCATTACATTACATCTGGAAATACCTTTGTGATTTAATTTGTACTCATAGTGAATTATTAAGGGGGATTTAACATTAGGAATTCTTGCAGAATACTTGATACACAGCCTCTCTCATTCCATTTCCAATTGAATGTTAAAATGTTTGTCTCCAGCTTACTTCCCTAAATTAATCAGGATAAGGCTTCATGCTGTTGCCTTGAGGTGGTGACAAGAAGATGAAGTATAGCGGGCTGCTGTGTCAGACACACCCAACATTGATGTAATCATTTTATATGAAAATCCACTAACTGAATCTCAGAAGGTATGTTGTTGGTCTATGGCAAAACATATCCTATGAATATTTTTTTATTGAAACGGGCAGCTTAGAATCCCTACCTGTTCTTTTGCTGTGTATCTTTACACTTATTCACCTAATACACTGTGCAACCATTTAATTGCAAGGCTGTAAATAATCCGATAATCATGGTCGAGTTGTTGTCCAGTTTGTTGTGGCAGAATGGAAGTTCACTAATGCTAAGGCACATTTCCATCTAATAGGAGCATTTCCAATTTGGTGTCAAATGAAAGCTAAGATTCTATATTTTTGAGAAATGAAGGCATAGATAAATTTTTCAACCATTTTCCATTCTAAAATTAGGAATAAGCAAGAGCTTTGATTGCTGGTCAAACAGATGGTTACTTCTGTGGGGGGGGGGGGGGGGGGGGTGATTTTATCATTGTGGGGACCTAAAATCCCCAAAAGGATAGCAAAACAAGGAAAATTCTCCCATATCCCCATGAAGACAAAGACTATTTTAAGCTAAAGGGTTAGGTTTAGGGTTAGGGTAAGTGGTTAGTTGTTAGGTTTAGCGTTTGGATTAGGGTTACGGGTTAAGGTTAGGGTAAGGTTTAGGGAAATAGAATGAATGGCTATCAATTTTAGGTCTCCACGGGGATAGAAGAACAAAACATGCGTGTGTGTATGTTTGTGTATCCACTTGCCTGTCACAACTTTTCTTAAAGGTACCTATTAATCCTTAATTCCAGTGCTCTAAACAGAATGATTTATTGAAATCTACTCAGTTCCATAGGACCTAACACCACATTCAGCAGTAAAGGAGTTGATGATAAACTATAGCTAATGTTCAGCGCTCTCCATTTTCACTGTCATCGTTCGTTAGTGGAGAAGAATGACCTGGCCGTGAGCGAGATCTTGTTGTTAACAAAAATAAGTAAAACCTCCTGAGTCCGAAATGGCGCCGTATTCCCTATATGTCCCAATGGGGCTCTGAGTCAAACATAGTGCACTATACAGGGAATAAGGTGCTATTTGAGACGCAGGCACTGGCTACCAGAAACAACGCTTCTGGAAACCACTGGGTAAAGATGGGTAATGATGTTGTGGAGAATTAGAGAAGCCACCAGTGCTGGTGATTGGTAAGTGGTTGGAATAAGCTGTCAGAGCTTTGGAGCTCTCATAATACATCTGTGAGGTTGTGCACCATGTTAAATAAAATTATTTTATAGAACCACGTACACACACATACATACACTGACATCCCAACACACACACTACATACGCCACACACATAACATGCGCACACATGCACCACAGACACACACTTTCACACTCTCCACATACTGTACGCTGCTGCGACAGCTCAGTCTATTATCTATCCTGTTGCTTAGTCATTTTACCCCTACCTAAATGTACATACTGTAGCTACCTCAATTACCTCGTACCCCTGCACATCGACTCGGTACTGGTTCTCCCTGTATAAGCCATGTTATTTTTTACTCGTTAGTCACTGTGTATTTATTCCTCATGTCACTATTTAAATGTTTTATTTTTCATCTCTATCTCTGCATTGTTTGAAAAGGACCTGAAAGTAAGCATTCACTGTTAGTCAAGGGACGATTACAACCTTCTATAAAAGGCTGTGTGTGTGTGTGTGTGTGTGTGTGTGTGTGTGTGTGTGTGTGTGTGTGTGTGTGTGTGTGTGTGTGTGTGTGTGTGTGTGTGTGTGTGTGTGTGTGTGTGTGTGTGTGTGTGTGTGTGTGTGTGTGTGTGCGCGCATGCATACCCGTGTGTATTTCGTCTGCCCATGTTTATGTGTGTGCACATCTGTGTGTCGGCGCACATGTGTAACCTCCCGCATCCGGGAGCCCAGAGAATGAATAATTCATCGATATGCCAGCCCATGCATATCCAATGTATTGCAGCACGTGTGCTTGTAGCTATGCTGATTTGTTGACGTGGCTATGTATTGTACCACCACCAAAGCAGTGAAGTTCTTCATATTTGTATATGTCTCCAGGGCATGGTATTGGATGACAAGAAAATGATTTACCAATTATGTCCATGGGATGCAGAGTTAAATGGATTCAATTAAGTGAGCTTAGACTCCAAGCAAAGTCATTAGAGGTGCGGATGAAAAAACAAATCATTATGACAGACAGTGTACCAACTGCTCCTCAGCATCTTGTGTTGTCCCAGCCAGGTTTGATGACAGAATGGACAATATCATTTTCAAATGCATTATACAAATTCCTACTGCACAAAATGAGCTGCGTTCAGCTGTTTTAGATGTCAAATTTAACATATCTCCATTAGTCAGATAATGTAGAACTGACGTCAATGTAATATCATGACTGGCACCTAACACGGTTGATAGTGTATTTTGGTTAGTGGAAATACCTGAGGTTGTCCTTCTAAATTACCTTGAGTTGGTCCATTCTGATCACAAGGTTACATCTTTGTTAATGCCCTTTACTGGTTTGAGGTCATTGAATATATGTAATGAATCTCAATTTGTTATATCACATGACCCATTATCGTAATGTGAGTTTGGACATAAAATACAATTTTACAGTTAACAATACCAACATTGTAGAGGCCTGGGTAATCTGTAAATATCAATACTTTATAATGGGAATATAGGGCTAGTTTCCCAAAAAAGTGATTAAGCCTAGTCCTGGACTGAAGAGCTTTCTTAACGGAGATTCTCCATTGAAAGCACTTTTTAGTCCAGGACTAGGATTACTCTGTCTGGGAGACCAGACCCTAGACATTGAACTGATGTCCCAATGCATATTGTATGTATTTCTTACAGTTTTCTTTTCTGCCAATAATGAAGTAAGTAGATAAAGTAGGCCATAAAAACTGCTACCAAAATAACTTAAAGGAACTATTGCTCAGTAGGAATTACTAAAGATACAAGAAATGTCTTATGGGAAAAAGTAACCATTCCCAAATGGGCTCATTTTGAGTAGAACGCTGGTGCTGAGGAGGATTCCTGTCCAACTCAGCAGGGGTACATATCACCTCGGAAAAATGCCTAAACAAGGAACTAAGTTTCTCAAATGAATCAAGAGCGACCTAAGTATCGAGTCAGAACTTCTTTTAGTACCTACCAGTCTTAAGTATATTTATAGACCCTATGTTTAGCTGAATAAATGTGTTATCAGCCCTGTAGGGATATTCTAAAGAACCACAGGCAACATTATTTTAGGACACCTTAGAAAAGACTATAAACATATTTCAAGCAGGTATATGTACCACATAATGGGCATGGACTCAGACTTATTAAAAAGTCATGTTACTTAAAGACAGATCATCGAAAGGAATACATTTTTGTTCTGTTGCCATTTAGGGATCATATTAACAAAATGCAACAAGCATTCCAGAAAGCTCTCAGCCGGTGCAGTGATTCTATAGGTCAGAACCCATGTGGATTGCCATTGACATTCACACAGCTTTGATATCCACTGAAGATTTGTTTACTGAGATGACTATTGTTCCATTTATCTATTCACCCCTTTTTTATTTGATACCCAGAGTTATTTACAACGTGACAAAGGTGGTTTTCAACAAAACATCCTCATCTTCTTGTTTATTTTTAGGCCCTAATAATATGATGGCTAATTAGCGGCTAACTACAATGACCTAATAATGATGACACCATTATCTATGAAAATACCACTGTAGTCTAACTTGAGGTTCGATTTTCAGCATAATCTCAACGTGAAATAAAATCAGAAATGTAAGCCTGTGTGGACTTAAAGTAACACAATGTAACTATCAAGCATTTACTGTTGGCCTATAGGCTAACACTAAACTTAGAAAGGTTCAAAAGCAAAATTAAAATGTCTTTGAGGCATCTTTCAAGTTAGTTCTTTCTTTTATTGTCTTTCATTATCACCTCATCCCCAGTGTGTTGAAGGCAACTAAGCAGTCAATATGGGACTCAAGCAACACAGCCCACGGACTGTAGAGTAGATTATTATTACTGGGCTTTTTGCTCCAGTTACTGGAGCAGTCAAATCCCCAACACTTTGATTTCATGATAATATGCAGCTGTTTAAATGGCAAATTCACAGAGGAAACGATAACAAACGGACACCCCCGCCTCTGTTTTGGTATAAAGCTGAGGGATGGGCCTGGGAAGAAATGTAACCACCCTCAGATTAATAGACAGAGCTACGGATGCAAGTGTAACCGGTGTGAAATGGCTAGCTAGTTAGCGGCTGTGCACGCTAATAGCGTTTCAATTGGTGACGTCACTCGCTCTGAGACCTTGAAGTAGTTGTTCCCCTTTTGCTCTGCAAGGGACGTGGCTTTTGTGGAGCGATGGGTAACGATGCATCGAGGGTGGGAGTTGTCGATGTGTGCAGAGGGTCCCTGGTTCGAGCCCAGGTAGGGGCGAGGAGGGGGAAGGAAGCAATACTGTTACATTGATGCTGTTGACCCGGATCACTGGTTGCTGCGGAAAAGGAGGAGGTCAAAAGGGGGGTGAGTGTAACTGATGTGAAATGGCTAGCTAGTTAGCGGTGGTGCGCGCTAATAGCGTTTCAATCGGTGACGTCACGATGTCGATGTGTGCAGAGGGTCCCTGGTTCGAGCCCAGGTAGGGGCGAGGAGAGGGGACGGAAGCAATTCTGTTACACAAGGACTGACCTCCATGATATCAAAATTATTGTTTTAACCATGTTATGAGTCTATACAGTGTTTGTTTACATTTACAAAGTTTGGAAACATTGGAGAAAAACAAGATTATATTTTGGGTTCTCATGGAGTGTAACAGTTGAACTAAGCTGATCCTCAACACTGGGGCCCCACAAGGGTGCGTTCTCAGCCCTCTCTTGTACTCCTTGTTCACCCATGACTGCGTGGCCATGCACGTCTCCAACTCAATCATCAAGTTTGCAGACGACATTACAGTGGTAGGCTTGATTAGCAACAACGACGAGACAGCCTACAGGGAGGAGGTGAGGGCCCTCAGAGTGTGGTGTCAGGAAAATAACCTCTCACTCAACGTCAACAAAACAAAACAAAGGAGGTGATCGTGGACTTCAGGAAACAACAGAGGGAGCACCCCCCTATCCACAAAGACGGGACAGTAGTGGAGAAGGTGGAAAGTTAAGTTCCTCGGCGTACACATCACGGACAAACTGAAATGGTCCACCCACACAGACAGCGTGGTGAAGGTGTAACCGAGCCTCTTCAACCTCAGGAGACTGAAGAAATGTGGCTTGACACCTAGAACCCTCACAAACTTCTACAGATGCACAATCAAGAGCATCCTGTCTGGCTGTATCACCGCCTGGTATGGCAATTGCACCACCCTCAACCGCAAGGCCCAGAGGTAGTGCGGTCTGCACAACGCATCACCAGGGGCAAACTACCTGCCCTCCAGGACACCTACAGCACCCGATGTCACAGGAAGGCCAAAAAGATCATCAAGGACAACAACCACCCGAGCCACTGCCTGTTCACCCCGCTTCTATCTCAAGGCCATCAGACTGTTAAACAGCCATCACTAACATAGAGGCTGATGCCAACATACAGACTCAAATCACTGGCCACTTTAATAAATTGATTTAATAATGGTATCACTAGACACTTTAAATAATGCCACTTTAATAATGTTTACATATCCTACATTACTCATCTCAAATGTATATACTGTATTTTGTACCATCTATTGCATCTTGCCTATGCTGCACGGCCATCGCACATCCATATATTTATATGTACATACTCTTATTCCATTCCTTTATTTTGTGTGTATAAGGTAGTTGCTGTGAATTTGTTAGATTACTTGTTTGATATAACTGCACTCGCGGAACTAGAAGCACAAGCATTTCGCTACACTTGCAATAACATCTGCTAACCATGTGTATGTGACCAATAAAAATGTATTTGATTCATATTCTTCAAGAATCAATGGATATATAATGTATGTCCAAAAATTGATGTAGCAACTACAGATTGCCCCTTTAAGTCTATCAAAAGTGTGATGAGTTTGCGCAGGTGTCCATTAGGCCTATGGATACATTTTTTTTTATTGCATAGACTTTTATTGCATAGGCTGTGATCCGCACTATGCAGCTGTTACAAGAGCGCATTTTGTCACAGGGCTGTCCATTTGTTTAAAAAACAATGATTGATAGGCAGTTTAAACTTCTTTAATTCAACCATTATTGGGTTCAAATACACATTTAGATTGTGAACAGCCATCCACAACAACCACAATCCGTAAGGCGCAAATAGCTAAATGAGAGACCAGCTGGGTGATTCACATCAATGTGCTACATAGATATCAATAATAAGTGATATCCGTATCGCCGTAGACTACACCACTGCTGTCATCCTTACCTTCAAGCGTTTATTCAAATTGGATAATATTTGGATGCCGACAATAGTGCACCATCGAAAGACATAGCTTGGACTGTAGCCTACAAATGCATTATTCCTGCTCTTTTCCCGCAATCCATCAAACACATTGGTGTGTCATCATAGTTTTCTCTGACTTGTGGTCAGACTTGCTCAAGTGGAACTAATTTAAAATGTGCGCCTTTTTTCAATGCTGATTTGAATGTCATTGAGGAAACAGAGAAGTGTCAAATATTTTTTTCCGCCAACATCCTTTCTGAATTTAAGGAGTAATCCTCGAAGAAATCATCTAGTTTTTCACAAGTATCTGTAATCTGATTATAATATATTTGCTGGTAATGTAACGGATTACAGTTAACGTTGTTTGTAATTCCTTAAATGTAATGGATTATATGTAATCCGCTACTCCCCAAACCTGGATGTACATTATTTTAGTTTGGATGTTGAGTCACAGGTGGAGATGGTTACCTGGGGGCTATTCTAGTCATTAGCGCACACAGTTGCAAAACGTTTTGCAACTGAAAATGTTTGTAACAAAAATGAGCATTTCTTAGCAGATAAATTCAGGGTTAGTACCTCCCTTTTTGGACATTTGCTTCTGTTTGGTTCGTAGTGAATACACCCTTGTAGGATAACAAGAAGGAACCTGGGCCCTGTTTCAGAAAGCGGGATTTGTGAAAACTCAGAGTTAGTTGACTCAGAATTGAAGGAAACTCTGAGTTTTCGGTTTCACAAAGCCAGTTCAGCTTAACTCTGAGCCAGTTACTATGGAAACATACTCTGTTGAAGCTAACCTGCTCGCTGGCAGGTTTTCTTCAACTAACCCTGAGTTTCTACTCTTCTTTAGCTGACACCTGCAGACTGAAGGAACTGTCAGACATGGCATGTCCTTTTCTTAAAGAGACAGTTGATATTGAAGCAACAAATACAATACGCAGAAATCTCAGTCGGGAGAGGGTGATCAGACCCTGCTTGGATGTTTTATCATTCCCTGATGATTATCTGTTTGAGCGTTTCCATTTTTTTCTGCACAATCGATCTTTCATCTGAACAATATTCTCCAGCCCTCATATCGTTCATTATGACACATCGTAGACATGCTCTCAATTCTTTGTGTTGCACTTTCATTTTTTTGCCAACAGGAGTTTTCTATATAACATCGGTGACGCTGAGCATTTTCCCAAGGCAACTAACTGTTGTCGGGCTGTCAGAAATGTGACTCTTGCACTGAAACGTTTACTGTACACTTTTGTGTGGTCCCAAGTCACAGACCCACAAGACTCATCAAAGCAAGAATTGCAGGTATCAGTCGAAGCAATAATTCATTAATTTAGTATGATGCTTTGAGACTTGAAGCACTAATCAGTTAATTGATATAATTTAAGGTTTCCAGGTGTGATTGGCTGCATAGATGGCACTCATATTCCTATCATAGCTCCTTCAGTAATGATGGAGATTAATGTGAATAGGAAGTCTTTCCACAGCATTAATGTCCAGGTAGGCCTAAATAGTAGCCTTTAGCATTACAAATGAAAATACTTCACTACTTCCCTAAGATACTTCACTACAGCTACTGCAGCTAATTACTGTTCTGCACTGTGAAAATAACATGTGATGCAGCCCACATCTCAGCAACGTGTGAAGCAAAGTGGCCTGGGTCTGTGCATGGACACGCCAATTTTTTGTGAATGTACACTGAGTGCTAGATTTGCCCGTGGTGAGTTTATATATATATAGCTATAATCCTATTATAATCAATATTTCGTTTCCTCCTATTGCAACTGAAATGTAAACTGTATCCTCGTATTATCATAGATGGTTACCTGCTCGGTGACAAAGGGTACCCCTGCCAGCCTTATTTGCTGACCCCTTACCCTGATCCCGGCCAGCAGCAATGTTATAACTTGGCTCACTGCAAGACATGAGCCAGGGCAGAGATGACAATTGGGATACTCAAGGCCCGGTTCCAGTGCCTTCGTAGGCTCAGGGTCACCCCAGAAAGGGCTTGTGACATTATTGTGGTATGTCTGATTCTCCAACAACATTTCCACAATTAGAGGAGAACAATGTCCTACTCAACCAGTGAAACGATCCTGATTACGATCCTGATCACCCCTCAGATGCACGAGATGGAAGAGCAGTGAGACACACAATATACTACCATAATTTATGATTGACCCATCACCTCCCCAGTGTCAAATACAGAGAATATGCCTTTCTTTTTATGAAGTCTTCTTTTTTCCTGCAAGTACAAATGTAGTACAGTAGTTAATATTTTATATGTTGTTCAAACAAGTAAAATCATCCACCTGTGGGCATCTCACTCACCTTTAACTGATGTTCCAGCAGTTTGTATTTCTATTTTTATCTTTTGCATCTGCAGCCTTGTGGTCAATTTCTAAATTGCATTTTCCAATTTGTTTCTCTTAAGTACACCTTGTACAGCTGTTTCACAGGGAGCTATAGGAACACACAAAAAAAATGACATTTAATTTCACAGTGCCAGGTGTACTTATTTTCATTGTAAGTCATGGGCCAATGCTGAACAACATCTTATCACCAAGTTGTGCTGTGGAGGTGGATAGACCCTCTTCCTCATTATAATTTCCAGCATTGCCTCTGTTAGAGAAAAAGAAGGTGCAAGTTTTATATGGTACAATACTATCATCAACTGTTAGATGTGATTTTTAAGGTGTAAACCTCGATAGGCCTCTCTGTATCTTCCCTCTCTGTGGCAGCTGGACAAGGTTGTCTTCATCATCCTCCTGTAATGAAAATTGGTGTTCTACTCCAACCCATTATGAAACATCTGTGGGAGTATTAAGAGTTACTTACAACTGCATGGAGGTCTGTTATGGCAGAAGGCTCCACCAGACAGATTCCACCATCAGTCACTGGTAGAAGATGAAGAAAATTAGACAGTTAATTAAAACTTTACCCAGAAAAGTGCCCCCCCTAATTTCATTTTACAACCAAAGTGTGCATGCCACATCACAATTTTTCAAATATATAACTCTGAGTCACCTTAAAATAGATTATGATGTATGAAGGACAACTAAGTATCGTGAAAAAAGTAACAGCAGTTCAATTACAAAGAATTATACCACTACAAGAAAATCAGCGTACCAAGTTGTGTCTAAGATGGATGTGCAGGCATCACTGAGGAACACTGGCAAAACAATGAATGTACATATATCATTCATTTGAATACTAACCCTACTCTAACCCTACTCTTATGTAGGCCCTTGTGTCCTGGGGGGTGGTTGGGTCAGATGAGCCTTCCTCCAGAGATGCCTTCAGCAATAGGTCAGCCACTGTTTTGACTGAGGGCCATCTCTTCAGCCACCTGTTTTTTCGGGCCTCAGACTTTTTTGTATTGGCTATAATGGAGGTCAAGTAAGCACAAATTTGGGAGACTTGCATGTATAAAGGCATTAAGGTGTTACTTTCAAATAGACAATATTAAATACTGGCTGTGTTGGGATGGCTGAAAGAGTTTATTTTTTTTTGCTTAAGACAATTTCACTAACTACTTAATATATCACATGTTGAATGTAGCCACTGAATGCTGTTTAATTAGGTAGGGTAGGCTAAACAACATCACAATTGCTGTATGAAATTATACCTTACCAGTTTGAAGTATATTATTATATTTCATCTTCAGTTGCTGCCAAGGTATGTTTTGTGCCTGTTGGGTTGCACCTGCATAAATATTAAACAAGCGCGCACACACACAAAAACACTACACACATAGATATATATTATTTATTTGCTATTTATTTATTCTATTATTTATTGCTGAGTTTATATATATAATTGTTCTCTCCAGGAACAAGGTTGGGAGCCCTGAGCTAGAGACTTTTGATAGATACATCATTTATCATTATTATCTTGAAAGGTGACGAAATGTCCTTTAGTTGCATTAGACAAAACTCAGATGCAAAGCATGGTGACAGGACATTTCTCAGCATTTTTTTTTTAAATAAAGTGTGCTCCAAAACTATTTGACTTCATGACTCCAATATCGGTCGCTTTTGTATTCTCATTTGCACTCCATCACACTCTGGACTATGAATACTGAGGTAGAGTTCGACTGTAGAGGCACACCCATAAGCTTTCTGATAATCTCCCTCAAGAGTCTTTGACTGATGGTGTCCGCTCCTGATTCAGAGTCTGATGAAGGTGGTTTGTCAGTCGAGGGAAAGAGTAATCACTTCTGTACGAGAACAGAGTCCTCTCTGAACCTGCCTCTGTGATGTATTATTCTATCCAAAATAGTACATTTCAAACCTTGGAGCTTTCTTTACACAACCTAACAATTCTGACAATGAGTTATCCTTGACGAGAGAATTTTTCCCAAATCGTCCCGAGAAATAGTAATTTAACGGTGTTCATTGATTCCACAACTCCACAATGAACACAGAGAATAGTTAGTATTTCTATGAAGATGCAAGGATAATGTACTGTACAGTACCAACAATTGCTACTGATCTGACAGAGAAACAATGCTTAGCCAATCTCTTCTTCAAAATAGAATGCAGAATATAACCCTGCTAAATGTGTCCTAAAGACAACATGCAGGACAATAAACGGGGAACACTAACAAACTTTCATAAACCACAAACTTGTCAGAAATAACTTGCAATAACAGTGTCTTGATAGCAAAAACATAGCGTTTCAACATAAGCTACAAAAAATAATTAAATCAGCTGAGCGAACAGTCCAGAAAGAAAATCATAAAATGTAAAAACCTTAGTCCTACCAGAACCTATTGTTGAGTCTTTGAATGGAAGACAAAGTCCAAATTTAGCCCTATTGTTACTTACGTTGTTTGTCATCTGACATCTGCCAAGCCCGTGATACACTTGGGGAAAATATGCATAATGTCCTAATAAAACACACTTTTCCACCACCATGCTTGAATGGCTATTGCTACTTCCAGGTGTGGCGCACTTCGTTCAGCCAATTAGGTTGCAGCAGTCGGTTGTTTACCCCTGGTTGAACGTGGTGCACAACATCCAAAAGTAGCATTAGCCACTCTAGCATGGTGGTGAAAAATTGTGTTTATTAAGACAGTACACATGATTTCCCTGTTTTTTTTAGGTTGGCGCCCCATTAAATCGAGTTAAAGTGGAAAGCAACACTTTTACAGCCTGACTGGAGGATCTTTTATGTACGAACCAGTCGGGGGACACGAGTGTATCACCTGCTGGCCAGATTACTGCAGGACGTCAGATGACAAACAACATAAGGAAAAATAGCGCCAACTGGTGGCAGCAGGGCTAAACTTGGACTTGGTCTTCCATTGAAAGACTCAACAATAGGTTCTGATAGGACTAAGGTTTTTACATTTTAGGATTTTCTTTCTAGACTGTTGGCTCAGTTCATTTTTTTAAAAAAATGTTGCTTATGTACATCAACACATTTTTTTCATAATTTAATTTCATTTCATAAGTGTCATATTTCTTTAGGTGGCAATGTTTCACTTAATGCTTTCATTGTAACGAATGTTACAACACGAGTACTAATTCTGGGTCTTTCACAGATTTGTTATTTAATCAGAGCCCATGTAAGGAAACCTAGACGTTACAGAATGTCAATCAAATACTGTTTTCACTAAACCTTTACCCTAAATCTAATTAGATGGTCATTTGTTTCGTTGATTTCACTTTGAATTGACATTAGTTGACCACTAAATCAAATGGATATTGAAACTAGATGTTGAACTGACATCTGTGCTCTGTGGGTAGTCATCCCTGACCTTTTCCAGCACATTTCCTTTATGAAGTTGATACTGAATTAGTGGTTTCCAAATCCTCTTTTGAATATTATTTCATTTGAATGACACTGACATCTGAACCCTACATCAAAATAATTGCAAAATAATTGCAGATGTTGGAAATGGAATACGGCTTCCATTTTCCAAGTCTTTTAAATGCAAGCAGAATCTTCAAATGTGTAGACCTTATCTGTGATTACATAGAGCAGGTATTCCCAAACTGGGGGTACGCCAAATAAAAATCTGATTCACTTATATATTTTTTTTAAATGTTCTGTTCGCATTTTCAAACAGTACATTTATATTTTCCAACAGGGCTATACATTTGGGTGAGGTTTTTTTCTCGCCTGAGTAGCCTCGTTTCACTGCCAAAAATAAAATGAAACCATCTAGTGTTCAGCGAAATAACAACACAATGTCAAATACAGGTAGCCTTGTCAAATAATTAACATCCATTCACATTAACCATTACTCTCTCGCGGGAAACCTTCACTCTTGCGCAGACATTTAGACATGAAAAATGACAATTTGAAAAATAAGCCACAGGAGTTTTTTGAGTGAGAATAAAGATGACCTTCGAGTAGTAAGAAATGTATAAAAGCAACAGATAGCATTAATAAGAAGGGGCTTATATGGTGAGCTACGGAGTGGCTAGGACAGGAAAGCCCCATACTATTGTGGAGGACTTAATTATTCTTGCTGCCGCGGATATGGCTGGGACAATGCTGGGTGAAAAGGCCAAAAAAACAATACAGACAATGCCTTCATCAAACAACACTGTTTCACGATGCATCAGTGACATGGTAAATATACCTCAGCATTTTCCAGTCCATGTAGAACAATGTGCATAAGCCTTTGGAATGTGGCCCCTGCATTTCACAAACGAACGGAAGACGAAGGTAGGTAAACACCCCATCAGAAGTAATAAAAGCAGACAGCTCTTTGAGGTGTTCAGTTAAAGGTACCTGCCAATATCACTTAATCAGATTGAATTTGCTAACATACTTAGCAGCACTGACAGTCCACACAATCGTCAACCCTAGGCAAAGGGTATGAGTTTGGCTTAGTAACAGCATTGAGTTTGCGGAAATCTGAACAAAAACGCTGAGACCAATTCGCCTCACATGCTGAACACAACGCTCGTGCGAGAGCGTTGCAAAATAAATTAAATGAATTTGCGTACGATGGTGTACCCGCGCGACCAGTTTGTGTTAGGTACAGTGTTAGGTATAGTGTTTTTGCATATAAATGTAAGAAGTCTTCTACCGAAGCTTGATTTTGTGAATATATGGATAAAAACTGCCGACCCTGATGTATTTCTGCTTTCTGAAACCAGGCTTAAAAAATCTATTACTGACAAAAATATTGGCATAAATGGTTACAATGTGTTTCGTACAGATCGTAAATCTAAGGGTGGTGGTGTTGCTGTATATGTAAAAGACAAGTGGTCGGTTAGACTTCTGTTACTAAACCTAAGCAATTTGAATATCTGTCTCTGAACCTAAACCTTGGCTTATCTTTAAATATTGTTGTATCTTGTTGTTATAGACCTCCATCTGCTACTGTTGGCTCTCTGGATTGTATTTTTAAGTTGTTATCACAGAATGTCAATTCTGAGTTTGTCCTGATGGGTGATCTGAATTAGAACTGGCTAAGATCTAGCTCTGATCAACTCAAAATTCTGTGCAATACCTACAATCTCACTTAGATTGTCAACAGTGTAACTAGGTTGAATATAAAATATCCTCTGAAATCCTCTTTGATTGATTTGATCTTAACCAATACTCCTCATCGTTTTAATGCTTCTGGTATTTTTGCAAATTACATAAGTGATCACTGTGCTATTGCCTGTGTGAGAGATGGTAAAATTCCTAAGAAATCTCCACGTGTTATTACGAAAAGAAACTGGAAACGGTTTGATAATCAAGGTTTTTTACATGATGTATCTAGCATTGAATGGAATAGAATGGAATTAATTCCTGATGTTGAACTAGCCTTTTCTTACTTCCACAACGCATTCCAGGATGTATGCAATAGGCATGCCCTTTTAAAAAATTCAGGATTAAGGGCAGAGAGAACCCTTGGTTTACTAAGGAACTTACAAAAATCATAAGGGAATGAAATGCTATGTGGGCTAAAGCAAGAGGGACTGGTTTGGCAGATGATTGGAAGGCTTTTAAACATCTTCAAAATATGGGTGTGGCTATGATCCGTAAATTGAAAGCAGACCACTACCTGAAATCTACTTCACAAAATTTAAATAATCCATCCAAAGTTTGGCAAGTAGTGAAGGGTTTGGAGTGCAAAAAAGATACACAGCTTCCCAAACAATTGTTGGTCGATACACAGATTGTAACTGAGAGAACCTCCATTCTGAAAGCCTTGAATACGCATTTTTTTTAGATGCAGGCAGTTTATTTGAAAATGTCATAGGTATAATTGAGCTCCCTGAATTTACCTGACACCCCTGTGCAGTCCTTCACCAGGTTCTCCTTTTCATCCATCTCTGTTTCAGAAGTGTGTAAAGCCCATTGTAAAGCATCATTGCTCCCCCCTTAACATATATTTTTAACCTCAAGTTGATGCTAAGGAAAAACCCAAGTTATGGAAATCTGCTTTGGTACTGCCTCTCCTAAAAGGTGGAGATCCTTCGCTACTTGACAACTATCGACCCATATAAAAATAGTCTGTACTGTCAAAGGTACTGGAGTCCTTAGTTAGTAGGCAGCTAAAGGTCTACTTCCAAGAAAACAACATCTTAAATGGAATGCAATCAGGTTTTAGGTCTGGCCACAGCACTGTTTCAGCAACATTGAAGGTTATAAATGACATCCACTGTGCTCTTGATAAGAAGTTACATTGTGTGTCTATTTTTATTGATTTGTCGAAGGCTTTTGACACCGTGGACCATGCTGTGTTAGTGCAAAGGTTAAAATGTTGTGGAATTACTGGTCATGCTCTAGATTGGTTTATAAATTACTTATCAAATCATACACAATGTATAATGGCGGATGGTTGTAAATCTGAGTCCATAGAGGTGTGCTCAGGTGTTCCGCAAGGTTCTATTTTGGGCCCACTGTTGTTCATTTTGTATATCAACAACATTGGGGATCTTATTGAAACAGCAGATGTTAATTGTTATGCTGATGATACTGTTCTTTATTCAAGTGGTAGTAGTTTATCTTTAGCTTTTGAAAATGCCCAAAGAGCATTTAACATCATACAACAGAATCTGTATGATTTAAAGCTGATTCTAAATGTGGGTAAAAGAAAATGCATGGTATTTTCAAATGCCAGGCATGTTACAAATCATGTCATTGCTACATTGGCTGGACATACTATAGAGCAAGTTAAAGTGTACAAATATTTGGGTGTGTGAGTTGATGATAAGCTGAGCTTCACTGTGCATGTAGAGAACTTGATAAGGAAGCTCAAGCTGAAAATAGGATTTTATTACCGGCATAAGGCTTGTTTTTCTTTTGAGGCCAGGAAGGAGTTGGTACGATGTACATTACTGTCGGTTTTAGATTTTAGTGAAGTTATATACACTGCTCAAAAAAATTAAGGGAACCCTTAAACAACACAATGTAACTCCAAGTCAATCACACTTCTGTGAAATCAAACTGTCCACTTAGGAAGCAACACTGATTGACAATAAATTTCACATGCTGTTGTGCAAATGGAATAGACAACAGGTGGAAATTATAGGCAATTAGCAAGACACCCCCAATAAAGGAGTGGTTCTGCAGGTGGTGACCACAGACCACTTCTCAGTTCCTATGCTTCCTGGCTGATGTTTTGGTCACTTTTGAATGCTGGCGGTGCTTTCACTCTAGTGGTAGCATGAGACGGAGTCTACAACCCACACAAGTGGCTCAGGTAGTGCAGCTCATCCAGGATGGCACATCAATGCGAGCTGTGGCAAGAAGGTTTGCTGTGTCTGTCAGCGTAGTGTCCAGAGCATGGAGGCGCTACCAGGAGACAGGCCAGTACATCAGGAGAGGTGGAGGAGGCCGTAGGAGGGCAACAACCCAGCAGCAGGACCGCTACCTCCGCCTTTGTGCAAGGAGGAGCAGGAGGATCACTGCCAGAGCCCTGCAAAATGACCTCCAGCAGGCCACAAATGTGCATGTGTCTGCTCAAACGGTCAGAAACAGACTCCATGAGGGTGGTATGAGGGCCCGACGTCCACAGGTGGGGGTTGTGCTTACAGCCCAACACCGTGCAGGACGTTTGGCATTTGCCAGAGAACACCAAGATTGGCAAATTCGCCACTGGCGCCCTGTGCTATTCACAGATGAAAGCAGGTTCACACTGAGCACATGTGACAGATGTGACAGAGTCTGGAAACGCTGTGGAGAACGTTCTGCCTGCAACATCCTCCAGCATGACCGGTTTGGTGGTGGGTCAGTCATGGTGTGGGGTGGCATTTCTTTGGGGGCCGCACAGCCCTCCATGTGCTCGCCAGAGGTAGCCTGACTGCCATTAGGTACCGAGATGAGATCCTCAGACCCCTTGTGAGACCATATGCTGGTGCGGTTGGCCTTGGGTTCCTCCTAATGCAAGACAATGCTAGACCTCATGTGGCTGGAGTGTGTCAGCAGTTCCTGCAAGAGGAAGGCATTGATGCTATGGACTGGCCCGCCCGTTCCCCAGACCTGAATCCAATTGAGCACATCTGGGACATCATGTCTCGCTCCATCCACCAACGCCACGTTGCACCACAGACTGTCCAGGAGTTGGCGGATGCTTTAGTCCAGGTCTGGGAGGAGATCCCTCAGGAGACCATCCGCCACCTCATCAGGAGCATGCCCAGGCGTTGTAGGGAGGTCATACAGGCACGTGGAGGCCACACACACTACTGAGCCTCATTTTGACTTGTTTTAAGGACATTACATCAAAGTTGGATCAGCCTGTAGTGTGGTTTTCCACTTTAATTTTGAGTGTGACTCCAAATCCAGACCTCCATGGGTTGATACATTTGATTTCCAGTGATAATTTTTGTGTGATTTTGTTGTCAGCACATTCAACTATGTAAAGAAAAAAGTATTTAATAAGAATATTTCATTCATTCAGATCTAGGATGTGTTATTTTAGTGTTCCCTTTTTTTTTGAGCAGTGTATATGCAGGCCTCAGCCACTACCCTGCGAGCACTTGATTCAGTGTATCATGCAGCCCTCAGATTCATTTCAAATCAGAAACGTCTAACACATCATTGTGATCTCTACAGTGCTGTTGGCTGGTCGTCATTCACCTTGCGTAGGCTTAAACACTGGTATACACTGATTTATAAGGCCATATTGGGTAAAATGCCATTTTATCTCTGTTCTTTTTTAGTCAGGTCAGTAAATAAATATCAATTACAGTCCCATTCTGATTTGCTTCTAACAGTACCAAAAATTAGAACAGGACATGGTAGAAATAGTTTTAGTTACTTAGCTCCGTGGTCCTGGAATTCTCTACAGAACATTTTAAAATGTGATGATCTAGTTTTGTTGGTGGTGTCACGATCGTCTAAGGTGGAAACAGTAGACCAAGGTGCAGCGTGGTGAGCGTACATACTTCTTTATTATAAGATGTCACCAACAAAACAATAAACATCAAAAACGAAAACTTGAAGCCAACGTAGTGCTCACAGGCAACTATACATGGACAACTACCCACAAATACAGGTGGGAAAAAGGCTACCTAAGTATGGTTCTCAATCAGAGACAACGATAGACAGCTGCCTCTGATTGAGAACCACACCCGGGCAAACACCAGGAAATACAAACAAATCATAGAAAAAGGAACATAGAATGCCCACCCAAATCACACCCTGACCAAACCAAAATAGAGACATAAAAGCTCTCTACGGTCAGGGCGTGACAGTACCCCTCCCTCCCCAAAGGTGCGGACTCCGGGCTGCAAAACCTGAACCTATAGGGGAGGGTCTGGGTGAGCATTTCTCCGCGGTGGCCGCTCTGGTGCGGTATGTAGACCCCTCTCCACCTCTGGCTTGGCCCACTTAGGTGGCGCCTCTAGAGCGGGGACCCTCGCCGCCGACCCCGGACTGGGGACCCTCGTAGCGGGCCCCGGACTGGGGACCCGTCTCTGAAGGCTCCGGGCTGGAGGCCGTCTCTGGAGGCTCCGGGCTGGAGGCCGTCTCTGGAGGCGCAGGGCCTACATTTGAATATAAAAATGGATTTTATCAAACAAAACTATGCTACATTTTATCCCTTGGAACCTTAGGATGACAAATCAGAGCAAGATTACTGAATGTAAGTACATTATTTACCTTCAGAGGTGAATGTATCAAACCAGTTGCTGTGATAAAGGTGTTTTGTTGTTGTGCACTCTTCTCAAACAATAGCATGGTGTTTTTCTACTGTAAATTGGACACTTCAGCTAGATTAACAAGATTTTAAGCTTTCTACCCATATAAGACATGTCTATGTCCTGGAAAGTTTGCTGTTACGTACAAACGTCATGCTAATCACATTAGCGCACGTTAGCTCAACCGTCTCGGTGGAGGGACACCGATCCCGTAGAGGTACTTTAAATTCCCTGATCAATTCGATATGGGGATGGGCAACCACAATCCACGAATAGTGGGAAACAACGCAGTAGCGCATTATGCATTCTCAGTAATGCGAAAATATAATATTTCATAGTATTGGAATTTTTCTAAATTCGAGTATTGTTTAAATGCCAGGATGTTACACTAATTGCGGCTTTTCATCTAGTAGAATTCAATGCACACATTTCCACAATGCACTGGAAGAGGTGGGCTGAAAGTGATAGGCCCTAGATCTCTTCAAGTAGCCAAACAACAAAACTAGGCTACTTAATTGGGAGATGCTGAATAGCGAATCTTCTGAGGTGGCACCAGGGACTCGGGATGTGGCTGCGTTATTGATGTCATGTTTAGCAGACCTTTTGATTTTAACATAGATTGTTTAAGTTTTGTAGGCTAGGCTACCTATTTATTTTTTACATTTATGGATCCAGCCTTAGCTTGATCTCGTTCCCAATGATCAGTGCTTTAGTTTATTATGTTGCTGTCTAGCAGTTCTGAATTTGCGATGCACCCGACTGTCCACGTTTCTCTGTACAATAGCTATTTGATTTAATTTATATATGTTACAGCACTTTGGTTTCACCAATACTGTAAATATGTTGAAATGGAACCAAATTATCAGTTTCTGTCTTCAGCCCTTTTTAAATAGGATAAATGTGCTATATGGGATATGGTTAGGTCGAATGTGATAGTCTGTCTACAACCGGCCTGAGTAGGACCATAACTCCATTTATATTCTATTCAGAGTTTAGAGAAATTAATCAAATTGGAAAGGAGCTATTATCAGGTGGTTAACGTCATGCATGTCTGTTGAATTTGGAAAAATCCAGCTGCACTCGGCCCCTCCCCACCTACTCAGCCAGTCAGGAGCCACTACTGCGTTGTGGATGTGGCATACTTTTTACTAAACAGTACGTGCTAAATAATATGCGACTATGAGTACATAGTATGCAGTTTACTGTAAGTATTTAATACGCTAGTATGGGTATTCGGACACGGATTTGCTTAGATGAAGAGGTGGCTTTTAAATTATGCAAATGCTGGGGGAATACATACTGTAATTGTAGAGGATTGTTGCAAATGAGTCCAAATTGCCATGTTTTGAATAGGCAAAAGTGAAAACAGCACAGAAAACCTCAAACTCACTCTGGATAGACAAATGAAAGAGTTCTACATTTTTTTTCTTTGGATGGTCTTTAACTTTTTTTTCATCTGATGCCAAAAGGATCCAGTCTTCTTAGCATTGTCTCCCCGCTTTCATATTTCCATCCACCTTAATTTGTCATAATGCTCTGATGATGGCTCACACAGTAGTCATTGGCACGATAGCAGAGTAGTAACTTCAGGGGGCACCAGGGCTGCCAAAAATGCATCACCTTTGCTAGGAATTAAATCACCAATGCACCATCAATGCCTATTAGCGGTAGTGCCAAAGGATCCAGATCTTTTGCCAAATTCATTATTGGCCACTCTAAGTGTCCAGTGATGATCCATTTCTGTATTTGTGTTTACATTTTGCCCAGCCAAGAAATATTAAGAAAGTTCAAGCTCATTTACTTCATTTCTATACAATTTAAAAACTCTAAAATGCTATTTGGAGAACAGCAAAAACAAGCAAAAATTACCTCAGCCATTATCACATTGGATGCTGTAGCTTCATTCACCTCAGTTGATCTACAAACACATAGTCTATTAGCTATACAATTAGCAGCTACACATT
>NW_024058099.1:0-2500 GCF_016432855.1 Salvelinus namaycush
AAAGCTCCTGTAGTGGTTAGAGAAATATAGCCCTTATGGGTTGTTAGAAACAGGTAGTAGCCTCATGTGGTTAGAGACAGATATCCTATGTGTCTAGAGGACAGATTAGCCTAGTGTGTTAGAGACAGGTAGCATAGGTGGTTTTAGATTAGAGACTATTAGTCTTCTGAGTGGTTAGAGACAGGTTTTAGCCTATGTGTGTTAGAGACAGGTAGTCTAGTTGAGTTAGAACGACAGGTAGACTAGTGGTTAGAGACAGGTAGCCAATGTGTTAGAGACAGGTAGCCCTTTTACGGCACAGTGGTTACTGAGACAGGTAGCTCTAGTGAGTCTAGAGACAGGTATAGCCTAGTGGGTCCTTTTTAGACAAGACATAGCTTAGCCGAGGGGTTAGGAGACATATAGCCCCTTCCAGTGGTTTAGAGACAGGTAGTCTAGTGCGTAGAGGCGACAGTTAGCCTAATGGTTAGATCGACAGGATACTATAGCCTAGTGCGTTAGAGGACAGGTAAGCCGTCAGTGCGTTATATTGAGACAGATAGCCTCAGTGGTTTTCGTGTGCTACTAGAGACAGGTAGTAGTTCTAGATGGTGTAGCGCGGACGTAGGATCGACTACGGGTATGAGTCTTAGAGCGCAGGTATAGTTAGAGCCTTAGTGGTTTACTCGAGACAGGTATAGTGGACTAGGTGGTTAGAGACAGGAGTTAGTGGTAGCGTGACAGGTAGTAGTCTACTGGTTAGAGACAGGTTAGCCTCGGGTTAGAGACAGGTTAGTCGGGTCTTAGTGGTTAGAGACAGGTAGCTAATGGTTAGTAGAGACAGATAGCGACTAGTGTGTTCAGAAGACAATGATAGCTCGCTAGTGGTTAGAGACATATAGCGGTCCTAGTGGTTAGAGACAGGGTTACGCTAGTGGCGTTTAGAGACAGATAGCTCGTGTTAGAGACAGGTCGCCTAATGGTTAGAGACAGGGTAGTTAGTGGTTAGAGGACAGGTAGACTAGTGGTCCTAGAGAACAGGTATAGGCCTAGTGGTTAGAGACAGGTTAGCCTATGTGGTTAGAGAAGATAGACTTAGTGTGGTAGAGAAGGTAGCCTATTGTTAAAGAAGGTAGCCAGTGGGTTGAAGAGACATATAGCCTAAGTGGTTAGAGAGACAGATCGCCTAGTGGTTAGATCAGTTGTGAGACAGGCGTAAACTGTGGTTAGTCGGGGAGAGGTCTAGGTCTATGTGGTTGTAGAGAAGCGGTATTTCTGTGGGTTGTGTACGAGACAGGTATAGCCTAGTGGTTTAGAGACAGGTAGCCGAGTGGTTTAGTTAGAGCCAGGTAGTCTAGTGGGTTAGAGACAGGTCGATAGTGGTTAGAGACAGGTCGCCTCGTGGTTAGAGACAGGTAGCCTAGTGGGTTAGAGGGGGGGGGGGGGGGGGACAGGTAGCCTATGGTTAGCGACAGATAGCCTATGTTTAGGACATATTATAGCCTCACCTCCCGTGACGGTCGAGAATGTAGCTAGTGGTATAGAGACAGACCTAGGGCCCTAGTGGTAGAGGACAGGTAGACCTAATGGGTCAGAGACAGGTAATAAGAACTAGTGGTTAGAAGACAGGTATATAGGACTAGTTGGTTAGAGACAGGTAAGCCTACCTGTCACTAATGTGGTTAGAGTACTAGGTAGCGTCAACACCCTTACTTATAGGAATAGTGGGTTAGAGGACAGGTATAGTAGTCTCAGTGGTTAGAGACAGGTGGTCTAATGGTTAGAGAAAGGTAGCCTAGTGGTTTATGAGACAGGTAGTCTAGTGGTTAGAGACATGTAGGAGCCTAGTGGTCAGAGACAGGTTGGCACTAGGGGTTCTAGAGACAAAGGTAGCCTCAGTGGTTGAGACAGGTAGACTAGTGGTTTAGAGGACAGGTAGCCTCTCAGTGGTTAAGACTTAGAGGCAGGGAGGAGGCCTAGTGGTCCACCTGCCGCCAGGAGCCCTCAGTGATGTAGAGACAGGTCTAGCCTATTGTCTGCTTTTTTTTAGAGACAGTTAGCCTAGTGGTTAGAGACAGTGATAGCCTCAGTGGTAGAGACAGGTGATATGTCTAGTGAGTTGTAGAGACGACATGTGAGACCCTCATCAAGTGATTTATAAGACAGGTAGACTAGTGGTTATAGCACAGGTGTGACTAATGGTTAGAGACAGGTGTTTAGTGCGTTAGATCTTAGAGACGAGGTATCCTATGTGGGTTAGCGACATGGCTATTAGGATCGTAGTGAGTTTGCTTGCAAGTTGGTTAGAGCAGGTGGCTGTCACTAGTGGTTAGGACACGACGATAATCAGCCTGTAAGTGGACTCCACGAGCTCACCCCCCCACCTCCCTCAGTGTAGTATAGGTAGTGGTTTAGAGGACAGATAGCCTATTGGTTAGAGACAGGTCAGCTAAGTGGTTGTCAGATGACACGGTAGACTCTAGTCTATGTGTGGTGTCACTAGAAGGTAGCAGATAGCCTA
>NW_024058099.1:10000-32500 GCF_016432855.1 Salvelinus namaycush
GGTCAGGGTAAAGTACTGGCTGGTAGCCGGATAGTGGTGACTGTTTAACAGTCTGATGGGCTGGAGATGTCTGTCTCCTGTAGTGTCTCAGCCTTCTAGATGATAGCGAGGACAACAGGCCGTGGTGGCTGAGGTTCTTCATGATCTTCTTGGCCTTACTGTGATATCGGGTGCTGTAGGTGTCCTGGAGGACAGGCAGTGTGCCTCCGGTGATGCATTGGGCTGACCGCACCACCCTCTGGAGAGCCCCGCGGTTGCGGACGGCGCCATTTCCGTATCAGGCGGTGATACATGTGCTATCCAAGTCGGCATGCCCTGGACACGTGCCCATGACCTGAACTATAGCTGTTGAGGTGAGCCATGGGTCCGGACGAGACCTTTCAAACCATTAAGGTTACATGTGTCCTAATACAACGTAGCAGATGTAACAGAAAAGCCTGAAACTACATCCTCTACGTATTGGTCTTCACGAGTGGAAAAAAACACTGTTGGGGGAGGTTCTCTTCTGTGATCTTCAACCAATCCAGAAAATGTGGAGGTGGAGTTAAGATGGAGTGTTGCCTAGGCAACGTTCCGAAAGCCGAAGTCACGTCACGTGCTCTCTCTTCCATTACTCCTGAAAACCATAACATCCCAATGTTAGAGACCCCGTAGAGGCTACATGGGTCCAGACGAGTAGATAGGACAGGACAGTAGAGTGGTGGATGACAGGACAGGACAGTAGAGTGGTGGATGACAGGACAGTAGAGTGGTGGATGACAGGACAGGACAGTAGAGTGGTGGATGACAGGACAGGACAGTAGAGTGGTGGATGACAGGACAGGACAGCAGAGTGGTGGATGACAGGACAGGACAGTAGAGTGGTGGATGACAGGACAGGACAGCAGAGTGGTGGATGACAGGACAGGACAGTAGAGTGGTGGATGACAGGACAGGACAGTAGAGTGGTGGATGACAGGACAGGACAGTAGAGTGGTGGATGACAGGACAGGACAGCAGAGTGGTGGATGACAGGACAGTAGAGTGGTGGATGACAGGACAGGACAGTAGAGTGGTGGATGACAGGACAGGACAGCAGAGTGGTGGATGACAGGACAGGACAGCAGAGTGGTGGATGACAGGACAGGACAGCAGAGTGGTGGATGACAGGACAGGACAGTAGAGTGGTGGATGACAGGACAGGACAGCAGAGTGGTGGATGACAGGACAGGACAGTAGAGTGGTGGATGTCAGGACAGGACAGTAGAGTGGTGGATGACAGGACAGGACAGTAGAGTTGTGGATGACAGGACAGGACAGTAGAGTGGTGGATGACAGGACAGGACAGTAGAGTGGTGGATGACAGGACAGGACAGCAGAGTGGTGGATGACAGGACAGGACAGTAGAGTGGTGGATGACAGGACAGTAGAGTGGTGGATGACAGGACAGGACAGTAGAGTGGTGGATGTCAGGACAGGACAGCAGAGTGGTGGATGACAGGACAGGACAGCAGAGTGGTGGATGACAGGACAGGACAGTAGAGTGGTGGATGACAGGACAGGACAGCAGAGTGGTGGATGACAGGACAGTAGAGTGGTGGATGACAGGACAGGACAGTAGAGTGGTGGATGACAGGACAGGACAGCAGAGTGGTGGATGACAGGACAGGACAGTAGAGTTGTGGATGACAGGACAGGACAGTAGAGTGGTGGATGACAGGACAGGACAGTAGAGTGGTGGATGACAGGACAGGACAGTAGAGTGGTGGATGACAGGACAGGACAGCAGAGTGGTGGATGACAGGACAGGACAGTAGAGTGGTGGATGACAGGACAGTAGAGTGGTGGATGACAGGACAGGACAGTAGAGTGGTGGATGACAGGACAGGACAGTAGAGTGGTGGATGACAGGACAGGACAGTAGAGTGGTGGATGACAGGACAGGACAGCAGAGTGGTGGATGACAGGACAGTAGAGTGGTGGATGACAGGACAGGACAGTAGAGTGGTGGATGACAGGACAGTAGAGTGGTGGATGACAGGACAGGACAGTAGAGTGGTGGATGACAGGACAGGACAGCAGAGTGGTGGATGACAGGACAGGACAGCAGAGTGGTGGATGACAGGACAGGACAGTAGAGTTGTGGTTGACAGGACAGTATAGTGGTGAATCACCCCCTCCCTACCTCCTGTTCGTCTCACATCATCTATCACCCCTCCCTCTGTCCTCCCTTTCCCGCTCTCTTTCTCACCTTGTGTTGACCTGCTGGTGAGGGAGTCAGTAAATGAGAGCTGATAAAAATACATTGACTCTCCTGGAACAAACAGGGAAGTGTTCACTTTCATGAGGGAAGTTAACATAGTCTACAGTTTGTGGACTTTCTGCTGTCAATATAAACACACACACACACACACACACACACACACACACACACACACACACACACACACACACACACACACACACACACACACACACACACACACACACACACACACACACACACACACACACACACACACACACACACACACAAACACACTGTCAGGTGTGCACGTACATTTATGTTCTGTCACCAATGTCCCCTCTATCTCTCACTCTCTCTCTTTCTTTCTCTCACTTTGTCTCTGTCTCTCTTTTCTTTCTCTCTCTTTCTCCCTTCACCTTCTCTTGCCTTCTCCTTCCACCCCCTCACTTTTTCTCCTCCCTCTCTCTCTCCACCTCTCTCTCTTTCTAGTCGATACCAACGGGGAAATTCCTTTAGGTGAATCTCCGCACTTACAACCCCTTTCTCCCTTCTTCCCTTTCTCCCTTCTTCCCTTTCTCCTCCCCTTCTTCCACCCAGACCAAGAATTGAAAGTATAGTGCTAGGGGTTTCCTAAAGATCCAGTAATGGCATGTGGTCCAATTGGCACCCTGTTTCCTATATCAGTGTATTACTTTTGAACAGGGCCCATAGGGCTCACCATATAGGGAATAGGGTACCATTTAGGATGCAGTCACACTATGCTGCAGGGCTAAGACTACTCATGACACGTGGTCTGTGTGTGTGTGTCTGTGTCTCTGTGTCTCCGTGTGTGTGTGTGTGTGTGTGTGTGTGTGTGTGTGTGTGTGTGTGTGTGTGTGTGTGTGTGTGTGTGTGTGTGTGTGTGTGTGTGTGTGTGTGTGTGTCTGTGTTCAATCAGAATGGGTGGGTTCTGAATGAATAATATGCCAGTACATATACCCAGCAACATGCTCTCTAGACCATAATAATAACAATAACTGTTTACATTTGAATCAAAGTTGATCAATAGTTTAGGACACTATTATTTCAGTATTTCTTTGCCAAAGACAAATAATATTTATTGTATCAACCAATCAATCAAACTTGTTTTTGTAAAGCCCTTTTTACATCAGCAATTGTCACAAAGTGCTTTACAGATACCTGGACCACAAAGAGGGAAACGGTTAAATTGACAGGTTGTTGGATGGTTGCCATAGAACCAACAGATAACGGTTTGTAACGATGGAATAGCAACATCCTGGGGAAAAGTAGTCCCACACTAGGCTGGGTTAGTGTTAGTGCCGCTATCGCTTTCTCTCGCTCTCTCCATCTCTCTCTCTCTCTTGTCCCCACCGTACTGCTCCGCTTGCGCAAAGCGAGAGTCTCTCGCTCTCTTTCGCTCTTTCTTTCTCTCTCTCTCTTGTTTCTTCCCCCTCTCTCTACTCTCTCTTACTCTCTCTCTCTGTCGTTTTTCTGCCCCTCTCTCTTTCTCTCTCCCTCTCTCATTTCTTTACCCATTCTCTCTACCCCCCCCCCCCCCTCTCTCCATCTCTCTCTCCATCTCTCTCTCTCTCTTGTTCCCCACCGTACTGCTCCGCTTGCGCAAAGCGAAAGCAGCAGCGGAAAGTCTCAGGCAGCTCCTGCTCTCAGTTCACGCTTCACTTCACAACGTGTCGTAGCAATGGAGAGGAGGGGAAGGAGGAGACGAGAGAGAACGAGGGGGCGAGGGAAACCCGAACCCATGACTTCCGCGTATTTTCCTCTCTCTAGTCTCGCATCGCAAGCTACCCAGCCTCTCAGAGTGGTATAAAAAGGCATGGGTTATGGTGCTTCATTTCAAACTCGGGGCAGGAACGTAATAGCCTATACGCAGCCCAATCCAGGTCGATTTGGATATTAAAGAATTTACCGGTAAACCGAAGTCATAACGTGGTTAGCCAACGTCCGAAGAAGGATTTTACATTTTTTTGGAGTCCTCCTGTTTTCTTGCAGTGGACAGTTCTTCTGAGCCGGTTCTTCTGACCGACTCGTAAAACGGATAATTCTGTAGAGCTTCTGGGATCGACACACACAGACACACACACCAGTTTTCTTCTGGAACTCTGTGTGATCACCGGGAACCTGAGATGGATGTGGAATCTCAGAAGAGCGCACGCCCCCGTGGACGGTGCCTGGACGTTTTCTTGGTCGGCTCTATCGTGCTGCTCTTCCTAACGGTGGCGACAGTTGTTGTCTTGGGAACTTTGGCTCTTGTGAAGCTACGGTCAGAGATCGGGGTTAAACCTTCTGTTGTGGATATGCAAGGTACATCGGAGACGCACCATAGCGTGCCCCGTCCCATAACCGCGTACAAGGTGAGTACAGTAGCTAACAGCTACTAGTACAGTAGCTATTAATAACATGTTATGAAGTTTATTGTCTGACTGAACAAAAAATACAATGATGTGTTTATGGATGAAAACGGTTTATTTTGATTCTATAAGTAGGTCTATATATCAATGAGCTTTCCCTTTAGAGGTGCAGACTGTGGACAGTTTATTATAATGTCATACGTTTTAGGTGGAACCTATTGATATCTAATTCTGAAGTTGAGCGTCTGAATGATCAATAATACAGTTTAAAGAGGTAATCTGCGATTGGTACATCCAGTTTGGACTTTTAATCCACTGATACATAGAACTACCCATTGACTCTTGAAGAATGTCACTTAAATTAGCTTTTTTTTCCAACCCCTAGTTTCCCCGTCAGAAGTCAAAATATCAGCTTGTTTTACAGAGTATCATTTAGATGTCATGGACGGTCAGTCCTTGCCTTCATAGCTCTGTCCATTCATTTTAGTGCTGACATTTCTCTAGCCTCTTCTCTCAGTCGTTCACCAAATAAAAGGCGGGTTGGCCACTTTGTTGTTGTTTGAACTCTAGATTACCCCTTTAAGGATTTAAGTCCACACAACAATACAAGTGTGTAAGCTCCAATGGCAAAAAAATTGTGCACTTCGTAGGGAATAGGGAGCCAAAGTAGTGCAACACATACATAAGCAATAGGTTGCCAAAGAAGTGCCCTTGAGTGCCAGAGTTTTGCACTATATAAATAGGGAATCAAAGTAGTGCACTTGAGTGCCAGAGTTGTGCACTATATAAATAGGGAATCAAAGTAGTGCACTACATAGGGAATAGGGATTTAAAGTAGTGCACTACATACATAGGGATTACGTTGACAGAGTAGTGCACTACATAGGGAATAGGTTGCCAGAGTAGTGTGCTCCATACAGACATAGGGTGTGTTACCTCTCTAACTGTCCTCCCTCTCTTCTTCCCCATCCTCAGATGCAGAACGTGGCCTACGTGCAGCTCACCTCCTGTAAGTTCAATCGCCTTTCGACTGTCATTTTAAACCCACCGTCATGTAGATGAAGCAGTGACAGTGAATGATGTTCGACTTCTCTTCTCTTTCTATCAGTTGTCTGTTGTAGGAGTGTTGATTTTCATTTTATTAAGTCAGTTAAGAACAAATTCTTGTTTACAATGACAGCCTACATCGATCAGGTCCAACCTGTCCATGTAATCTTATTCATTTTTATCTAAAAGGCTAGACTGATCCTAGATCAGCCCTACAACTCTGAGATGCATTTGGGGATATGGTGTCGCTCTGGATAAGAGCCACTGCTAAATTACCAAAATGGAATGTAAACATAGTCCTTGATTAGTGTCCTAACCAAATGGAATGTAAACGTAGTCCTTGATTAGTGTCCTAACCAAATGAAATGTAAACGTAGTCCTTGATTATTGTCCTAACCAAATGGGATGTAAACATAGTCCTTGATTAGTGTCCTAACCAAATGAAATGTAAACATAGTCCTTGATTAGTGTCCTAACCAAATGGAATGTAAACGTAGTCCTTGATTAGTGTCCTAACCAAATGGAATGTAAACGTAGTCCTTGATTAGTGTCCTAACCAAATGGAATGTAAACATAGTCCTTGATTAGTGTCCTAACCAAATGGAATGTAAACGTAGTCCTTGATTAGTGTCCTAACCAAATGAAATGTAAACGTAGTCCTTGATTAGTGTCCTAACCAAATGGAATGTAAACGTAGTCCTTGATTAGTGTCCTAACCAAATGGAATGTAAACGTAGTCCTTGATTAGTGTCCTAACCAAATGGAATGTAAACATAGTCCTTGATTAGTGTCCTAACCAAATGGAATGTAAACGTAGTCCTTGATTAGTGTCCTAACCAAATGAAATGTAAACGTAGTCCTTGATTAGTGTCCTAACCAAATGGAATGTAAACGTAGTCCTTGATTAGTGTCCTAACCAAATGGAATGTAAACATAGTCCTTGATTAGTGTCCTAACCAAATGGAATGTAAACGTAGTCCTTGATTAGTGTCCTAACCAAATGAAATGTAAACGTAGTCCTTGATTAGTGTCCTAACCAAATGGAATGTAAACATAGTCCTTGATTAGTGTCCTAACCAAATGGAATGTAAACATAGTCCTTGATTAGTGTCCTAACCAAATGGAATGTAAACATAGTCCTTGATTAGTGTCCTAACCAAATGGAATGTAAACGTAGTCCTTGATTAGTGTCCTAACTGTTGTGTGTTCCTGTCTCCCCCTTCAGCCAAGCTGGAGAACAGCACAATGTCCTGGTCCCAGATCGAACGTGGACTGGAGTCCTCTGTTGGAGATCAGTACCATTACAACCTTCAACAACATACGTTGCAAGCCAAGCAGGATGGCCTCTACTTCCTGTACCTGGACCTCCAGCTCACCTGTACCGCCAAATGTAAGCGGGGCACCCTCGTCGTCCAGATTGCAAGTCACCATGCCGAAAAGCTCACCTGCCAGGTGGAGCTCCCAGAGTGGTCAGTGTCAAACCCTGTGACAACGGTAACCAGGAAGTGCTGGAGGGTGACACGGCTGGACTCAAAGAGCCAGTTGATGGGCCGTATGGTGGTGCAGGAAGCACAGGACACGTTCTGGAAACTGGTCATGAACGGATCCGGAATGGGAGTTTTCTTATTGGGTTGATATGGGCCACGTTCAGTAGCTAAACGTTGTGAAACGTTGCAGATAGAGATGCCGTGAACAGAGCCGGCGTTATTCCTTCATTAAGATGTCAGGGAGGCATATAGTTCTACATTGCTGCTATCTGAACATTCCCAAACGTTGCGTCCTGCTGAACGTACCCCTGGGATGGAAGTTAGGGCTCCGCCACAGACGAAGGGAAGGAGACGAGAAAAAGAAGCGAGCTAAGGGTACTGAGATGCACCCCATCTAGGAGAACTTGCAGACAGAGAGAGTCTTCCCACCATGCACTGTTTGTGGACTTTGACCTCTGTTGCTCAGGACATCTCCATGGAAACAATTTCAACTTAACAATTCAGGTCTATTTATATGGATATTTATTGAATGTAAATATATTTAATGTATAAATATGTGTATTTATATATTTGTACTCAGGGTTACAATGTTTTGTTTATTGTTATGTGTAGATGCCACTACGTTGGTGCTGGTGTGGATTATAAATTCACATTTTCTGGTTGAGGGGAGAATTGTGAAGTGGGGGGGCAGACATGTACCAGACACATGATATACTGTGTATATACATGGATACATGATGTCATTGATTTGATATGCCTTATTACCGTTGCTTGGCAACCACAGTAACCTCCCCAGAGTCTTCAGGTGGTGTTCTGTTCAGGAACAACAACAAAATGGACTCTTATATTCTTAAAGGTGGAGACTCGGCGATGTGTCATAGGTGCAGAAAGTAATCAGCCTGGTGGGTTCTCCGCTGTTCTGTTCCCGTGGCTACCACGTTGTGACAGCGTGAAGCCCACCCGTACAGATGCTGTGTGAGACTGAAGACGTGCATCTCGCTCAGCTCAATATCAGCGGTGTTGCCCGTGGCAACGTCGTTTGGCTGAGTCTAACTCTTAACTTTGTTTCCTACGATATGATTGGCTGTTGGCCGGCCAGGCAGCCTCCGAGGTACTGTACTCACCGAGTGAGAGAATGAATGATCATTAGTCACAGAGCTCAGCAAGTATGCATTCCAAATGGCACACTCATTCCATATATAGTGCACTACCCTTGACTAGAGTCTATAGGGTAGTAGTGCACTACCCTTGACTAGAGTCTATAGGGTAGTAGTGCACTACCCTTGACTAGAGTCTATAGGGTAGTAGTGCACTACCCTTGACTAGTCTATAGGGTAGTAGTGCACTACCCTTGACTAGAGTCTATAGGGTAGTTGTGCACTACCCTTGACTAGAGTCTATAGGGTAGTAGTGCACTACCCTTGACTAGAGTCTATAGGGTAGTAGTGCACTACCCTTGACTAGAGTCTATAGGGTAGTAGTGCACTACCCTTGACTAGAGTCTATAGGGTAGTAGTGCACTACCCTTGACTAGAGTCTATAGGGTAGTAGTGCACTACCCTTGACTAGAGTCTATAGGGTAGTAGTGCACTATATAGGAGCAGGATGCCATTTGGAACTCAGGCATGGGCTTCCAATCCACTGTGGGCGTCCACACCTCATGTCAGGAGGAACTCAGTGACATCATTATATTTCCAAGTGGACGACATGATATCATTTGCACAGGTCACTATGACCAATTGATGAATGTATTTATAAATGAGATGTTTACTATGTGTTATTTATGTATTATTTATGTTTAATTAACTGTGTTTATGCTGAACTAGGCAATAAATCTGGATATACACAAGCTCTAGTGTGTGCGTGTTTGTTTGTGCGTGCGTGCGTGTGTGTATGTATGCTTGTGTTTGTGTTTGTGTGGAAGATGGAACTTTAGTAAGGTAAGTAAAAGTTCCCCGCTGCCGAGAACACAGTGTCAAGTCACTTCTTGTTTCCAACTGCTCCGCTGGTGTGGAAAACTGTGTCTGTCTGTGTGTGTACACTAACAAACAACCACAGAAACAAACCAGTTAGTGGAACAATTATCAGAATTACCAGAGAAACGCATTATTTATTTATTTATTTATATGTCTGTCTGTCTGTCTGTCTGTCTGTCTGTCTGTCTGTCTGTCTGTCTGTCTGTCTGTGTATGTACACTAACAAACAAACCAGTTAGTGGAACAATTATCAGAGTTACCAGAAACGCACTATATGTCTGTCTGTCTGTCTGTCTGTCTGTCTGTCTGTCTGTCTGTCTGTCTGTCTGTCTGTGTGTCTGTGTGTCTGTCTGTCTGTGTCTGTCTGTCTGTCTGTCTGTCTGTCTGTCTGTCTGTCTGTCTGTCTGTCTGTCTGTCTGTCTATGTACACTAACAAACAACCACAGAAACAAACCAGTTAGTGGAACAATTATCAGAATTACCAGAGAAACGCACTATTTCTATGTCTGTCTGTGTGCGTGTGTGTGTGTGTGTGTGTGTGTGTGACTGTCTGCTCCACTTAACGAAACATCATCGTCAGATCTCTGGAAAGTTCCAAACAGTAGTATGGCTGACTCAGCATCGCACAGTCTCAGTACACGTCCCTCCGCCCCTCCCTCCCCCACCACATCCTCCTCTCCTCTCAGCACACGTAGAGGGCCTCTCTGCCTGTGGTTACCGTGTGTGAAGAGATGCACAGTAGCTGCTGTGGTGAGAACAGGAAAGAGCCGGGAACGAAAGACAAGCTACTGTTGAACTCTGTTACCTGCAGACGTGTGTGTGTGTGTGTGTGTGTGTGTGTGTGTGTGTGTGTGTGTGTGTGTGTGTGTGTGTGTGTGTGTGTGTGTGTGTGTGTGTGTGTATGTGTGTGTGTGTGTGTGTGTGTGTGCGTGTATACGTTCCTAAGAGGTGATCAAATCAGCGTCAAAGCATGAGAAACGGCCAGCGTCACAAATGGCACGCTTTTCCCTACATAGTGCACTACTATTACCCAGAGCCCTATGGACCCTGTTGAAAAGTAGTACACTACTATTACCCAGAGCCCTGTGGGCCCTGTTGAAAGTAGTGCACTATTATTACCCAGAGCCCTATGGACCCTGTTGAAAAGTAGTGCACTACTATTACCCAGAGCCCTATGGGCCCTGTTGAAAAGTAGTGCACTACTATTACCCAGAGCCCTATGGGCCCTGTTGAAAAGTAGTGCACTACTATTACCCAGAGCCCTATGGGCCCTGTTGAAAAGTAGTGCACTACTATTACCCAGAGCCCTGTGGGCCCTGTTGAAAGTAGTGCACTACTATTACCCAGAGCCCTATGGACCCTGTTGAAAAGTAGTACACTACTATTACCCAGAGCCCTATGGACCCTGTTGAAAAGTAGTGCACTACTATTACCCAGAGCCCTGTGGGCCCTGTTGAAAGTAGTGCACTACTATTACCCAGAGCCCTATGGACCATGTTGAAAAGTAGTGCACTACTATTACCCAGAGCCCTATGGACCCTGTTGAAAAGGAGTGCACTACTATTACCCAGAGCCCTATGGACCCTGTTGAAAGTAGTGCACTATATAGGGAATAGGGTGTTTTTTTTTTGTTTTCATGATTTGTTAATCTGTTGTTCATGATTCACATGGATCTGTAGTGTAGTTTACTGTGGTGTAGTTTACTGTAGTGTAGTTTTCTGTAGTGTAGTTTACTGTGGTGTAGTTTACTGTAGTGTAGTTTACTGTAGTGTAGTTTACTGTAGTGTACATTGAATGAGGCTGTCTGTCTGTGTAGTGTAGTTTACTGTAGTGTACATTGAATGAGGCTGTCTGTCTGTGTAGTGTAGTTTACTGTAGTGTAGTTTACTGTAGTGTACATTAGAGGAGGTCTGTCTGTGTAGTGTAGTTTACTGTAGTGTACATTTACATTTCACATTAAACTTTTATTTTGAGACATTTATCAGCAGCTCTTATCAAGAATAACTGAAAGTTAGTTCATTCAACTGATGGAAGACGACTAGAGTCATATATTTAGAGAGTTTGGCTTTTTATTTTATTGTGTAAAAGACATAATGGTCTGAATATCAGCTATGTTTCATCGAGGAAGAAAACACAGAGTTTATAGTTAGGATCATCATCAACCATATAGCCATATATATACAAACATATAGCCATATATACACAAACATATAGCCATATATATACACACATACAGCCATATATATACAAACATATAGCCATATATATACACACATACAGCCATATATATACAAACATATAGCCATATATACACAAACATACAGCCATATATACACAAACATATAGCCATATATATACAAACATATAGCCATATATACACAAACATATAGCCATATATACACAAACATATAGCCATATATATACAAACATATAGCCATATATATACACACATATAGCCATATATATACAAACATATTGTCACGTTCCTGACCTGGTTTCCTTGTTTTTGTATGTGTTTAGTTGGTCAGGGCGTGAGTTGGGGTGGGCATTCTATGTATTGTGTTTCTATGTTGGGTTTAATGTGTTGCCTGATATGGTTCTCAATTAGAGGCAGGTGTTTGACGTTTCCTCTGATTGAGAACCATATTAAGGTAGGCTGTTCTCACTGTTTGTTTGTGGGTGATTGTTGCTGTGTCTGTGCACCACATGGTACTGTCTCGTTCGTTCACGTCGTTTATTTGTTTTGTATTTTGTCAGTGTTCTGTTTTGGTTGGATCTTCATTAAATTTCATTATGTATTCAGCACCCGCTGCGCATTGGTCCGCTCAATCACCTATAGACGATCGTTACACATATAGCCATATATTTACAAACATATAGCCATATATACACAAACATATAGCCAAATATAAAAAACATATAGCCATATATATACAAACATATAGCCATATATACACAAACATATAGCCATATATATACAAACATATAGCCATATATACACAAACATATAGCCATATATACACAAACATATAGCCATATATACAGTTAAAGTCGGACGTTTACATACACTTAGGTTGGAGTCATTAAAACTCGTTTTTCAACCACTCCACAAATTTCTTGTTAACAAACTATAGTTTTGGCAAGTCGGTTAGGACATCTACTTTGTGCATGACAAGTCATTTTTTCAACAATTGTTTAGACAGATTATTTCACTCATAATTCAATGTATCACAATTCCAGTGGGTCAGAAGTTTACATACACTAAGTTGACTGTGCTTTTAAACAGCTTGGAAAATTCCAGAAAATGATGTCATGGTTTTAAGCTTCTGATAGGCTAATTGACATCATTTGAGTCAATTGGAGGTGTACCTGTGGATGTATTTCAAGGCCTACCTTCACACTCAGTGCCTCTTTGCTTGACATCATGGGAAAATCAAAATAAATCAGCCAAGACCTCAGAAAAAAATGTGTAGACCTCCACAAGTCTGGTTCATCCTTGTGAGCAATTTCCAAATGCCTGAAGGTACCACATTCACCTGTACAAACAATAGTACGCAAGTATAAACACCATGAGACCACGCAGCCGTCATACCGCTCAGGAAGGAGACGCGTTCTGTCTCCTAGAGATTAACATACTTTAGTGCAAAAAGTGCAAATCAATCCCAGAACAACAGCAAAGGACCTTGTGAAGATAACCTGGAGGAAACCGGTACAAAAGTATCTATATCCACAGTAAAACGAGTCCTATAATCGACATAATCTGAAAGGCCGCTAAGCAAGGAAGAAGCCACTGCTCCAAAACCGCCATAAAATAGCCAGACTATGGTTTGCAACTGCACATGGGGACAAAGATCGTACTTTTAGGAGACTTCACCAAATAGATGGCATCATGAGGAAGTAAAATTATGTGGATATATTTTGAAACAATATCAAGACATCAGTGAGGAAGTGAAAGCTTGGATGCAAATGGGTCTTCCAAATGGACAATGACCCCAAGCATACTTCCAAAGTTGTGGCAAAATGGCTTTAAGGACCACAAATTCAAGGTATTGGAGTGGCCATCACAAAGCCCTGACCTCAATCCCATAGAACATTTGAGAGCAGAACTGAAAAAGCGTGTGCGAGCAAGGAGGCTTACAAACCTGACTCAGTTACACCAGCTCTGTCAGGAGGAATGGGCCAAAATTCACCCAACTTATTGTGGGAAGCTTGTGGAAGGCTACCCGAAACGTTTGACCCGAGTTAAAACAATTTAAAGGCAATGCTACCAAATACTAATTGAGTGTATGTAAACGTCTGACCCACTGGGAATGTGATGAAAGAAATAAAAGCTGAAATAAATCATTATCTCTAATATTATTCTGACATTTCACATTCTTAAAGTAAAGTGGTGATCCTAACTGACCTAAAACAGGGAATTCTACTAGGATTAAATGTCAGGAACTGTTTAAATGTGTTTAAATGTATTTGGCTAAGGTGTATGTAAACTTCCAACTTCAACTGTATATATATATATATATATATATATATATATATATATATATATATATATATATATATATATATATATATATAAAAATAAAGCCACATATATATATATAAACATAGAGCCACATGTATATATAAACATAGAGCCATATATATATATAAACATAGAGCCATATATATATAAACATAGAGCCACATATATATATAAACATAGAGCCACATATATATATAAACATAGAGCCATATAAATATATATATAAACATAGAGCCATATATATATATAAACATAGAGCCATATATATATAAACATAGAACCATATATATATATAAACATAGAGCCATATATATATATATATATAAACATAGAGCCATATATATATATATATAAACATAGAGCCATATATATATATAACATAGAGCCACATATATATATAAACATAGAGCCACATATATATATATATATAAACATAGAGCCATATATATATATATATATAAACATAGAGCCACATATATATATAAACATAGAGCCATATATATATAAACATAGAGCCATATATATATATATATATATATATATATAAACATAGAGCCATATATATATATATATATATATATATATATAAACATAGAGCCATATATATATATATATATAAACATAGAGCCATATATATATATAAACATAGAGCCATATATATATATAAACATAGAACCATATATATATATAAACATAGAACCATATATATATATAAACATAGAACCATATATATATATATAAACATAGAACCATATATATATATATAAACATAGAACCATATATATATATATAAACATAGAGCCATATATATATATAAACATAAACCAATATATATATATAAACATAGAGCCACATATATATATATATAAACATAGAACCATATATATATATAAACATAGAGCCATATATATATATAAACATAGAGCCATATATATATATAAACATAGAGCCATATATATATATAAACATAGAGCCATATATATATATAAACATAGAACCATATATATATAAACATAGAACCATATATATATATAAACATAGAGCCACATATATATATATATAAACATAGAGCCATATATATATATAAACATAGAACCATATATATATATAAACATAGAGCCATATATATATATAAACATAGAGCCATATAAATATATATATAAACATAGAGCCACATATATATATATATATAAACAGAGCCATATATATATATAAACATAGAGCCATATATATATAAACATAGAACCATATATATATATAAACATAGAGCCATATATATATATATATATATATATATAAACATAGAGCCATATATATATAAACATAGAACCATATATATATTAACATAGAGCCATATATATACACAGTATATAAACATAGAACCATATATATATATAAACATAGAACCATATATATATATAAACATAGAACCATATCTATATATATAAACATAGAGCCATATATATATATAAACATAGAGCCATATATATATAAACATAGAACCATATATATATATAAACATAGAGCCATATATACATATAAACATAGAGCCATATATATATAAACATAGAACCATATATATATATAAACATAGAACATTATATATATATAAACATAGAGCCATATATATATATATATATATAAACATAGAACATTATATATATATAAACATAGAGCCATATATATATAAACATAGAACCATATATATATATAAACATAGAACCATATATATATATATATATAAACATAGAGCCATATATATAAACTTAGAACCATATATATAAACTTAGAACCATATATATAAATATAGAACAATATATATATATATATATATATATATAAATAAACATATAACCATCTATAAACAAGACAGGGACTCCATCCTATACTTTGATACTGTTTTACTTCAATTTAAATGTCCAGCGTCCAAAAGCAACAAAGCCAGGATTCAATCCAATGCAAGGTATAAAAGAGCCCACTAGCCCAGTGTTTCTCAGTCCTGATCGTGGTGCTGTTGTTTGTAGCACTAGCCCAATGTTTCTCAGTCCTGGTCGTGGTGCTGTTGCCCAATAGTTCTCAGTCCTGGTGCTGTTGTCCAATAGTTCTCAGTCCTGGTCGTGGTGCTGTTGCCCAATAGTTCTCAGTCCTGGTCGTGGTGCTGTTGCCCAGTGTTTCTCAGTCCTGGTCGTGGTGCTGTTGTTTGTAGTACTAGCCCAATGTTTCTCAGTCCTGGTCGTGGTGCTGTTGTTTGTAGCACTAGCCCAATGTTTCTCAGTCCTGGTCGTGGTGCTGTTGCCCAATGTTTCTCAGTCCTGGTCGTGGTGCTGTTGTTTGTAGCACTATCCCAATGTTTCTCAGTCCTGGTCGTGGTGCTGTTGCCCAATGTTTCTCAGTCCTGGTCGTGGTGCTGTTGTTTGTAGCACTAGCCCAATGTTTCTCAGTCCTGGTCGTGGTGCTGTTGCTTGTAGCACTAGCCCAATGTTTCTCAGTCCTGGTCGTGGGTGCTGTTGTTTGTAGTACTAGCCCAATGTTTCTCAGTCCTGGTCATGGTGCTGTTGTTTGTAGTACTAGCCCAATAGTTCTCAGTCCTGGTCGTGGTGCTGTTGCCCAGTGTTTCTCAGTCCTGGTCGTGGTGCTGTTGCCCAATAGTTCTCAGTCCTGGTCGTGGTGCTGTTGCCCAATAGTTCTCAGTCCTGGTCGTGGTGCTGTTGCCCAATAGTTCTCAGTCCTGGTCGTGGTGCTGTTGCCCAATGTTTCTCAGTCCTGGTCATGGTGCTGTTGCCCAATGTTTCTCAGTCCTGGTCGTGGTGCTGTTGTTTGTAGTACTAGCCCAGTGTTTCTCAGTCCTGGTCGTGGTGCTGTTGTTTGTAGTACTAGCCCAGTGTTTCTCAGTCCTGGTCGTGGTGCTGTTGTTTGTAGCACTAGCCCAATGTTTCTCAGTCCTGGTCGTGGTGCTGTTGCCCAGTGTTTCTCAGTCCTGGTCGTGGTGCTGTTGTTTGTAGTACTAGCCCAGTGTTTCTCAGTCCTGGTCGTGGTGCTGTTGTTTGTAGTACTAGCCCAGTGTTTCTCAGTCCTGGTCGTGGTGCTGTTGCTTGTAGCACTAGCCCAATGTTTCTCAGTCCTGGTCGTGGTGCTGTTGCCCAGTGTTTCTCAGTCCTGGTCGTGGTGCTGTTGTTTGTAGTACTAGCCCAATGTTTCTCAGTCCTGGTCATGGTGCTGTTGTTTGTAGTACTAGCCCAATGTTTCTCAGTCCTGGTCGTGGTGCTGTTGCCCAATAGTTCTCAGTCCTGGTCGTGGTGCTGTTGTTTGTAGCACTAGCCCAATAGTTCTCAGTCCTGGCCGTGGGTGCTGTTGTTTGTAGTACTAGCCCAATGTTTCTCAGTCCTGGTCGTGGGTGCTGTTGTTTGTAGTACTAGCCCAATGTTTCTCAGTCCTGGTCGTGGGTGCTGTTGTTTGTAGCACTAGCCCAATAGTTCTCAGTCCTGGTCGTGGTGCTGTTGTTTGTAGTACTAGCCCAATGTTTCTCAGTCCTGGTCATGGGTGCTGTTGTTTGTAGCACTAGCCCAATAGTTCTCAGTCCTGGTCGTGGGTGCTGTTGTTTGTAGTACTATCCCAATGTTTCTCAGTCCTGGTCATGGTGCTGTTGTTTGTAGTACTAGCCCAATGTTTCTCAGTCCTGGTCGTGGTGCTGTTGCCCAATGTTTCTCAGTCCTGGTCGTGGGTGCTGTTGTTTGTAGCACTAGCCCAATAGTTCTCAGTCCTGGTCGTGGTGCTGTTGTTTGTAGTACTAGCCCAATGTTTCTCAGTCCTGGTCATGGTGCTGTTGTTTGTAGCACTAGCCCAATAGTTCTCAGTCCTGGTCGTGGGTGCTGTTGTTTGTAGCACTAGCCCAATGTTTCTCAGTCCTGGTCATGGTGCTGTTGTTTGTAGTACTAGCCCAATGTTTCTCAGTCCTGGTCGTGGTGCTGTTGCCCAATAGTTCTCAGTCCTGGTCGTGGTGCTGTTGCCCAATAGTTCTCAGTCCTGGTCGTGGGTGCTGTTGTTTGTAGTACTAGCCCAATGTTTCTCAGTCCTGGTCGTGGTGCTGTTGTCCAATAGTTCTCAGTCCTGGTTGAGGGTGCTGTTGTTTGTAGTACTCCCACAGTTCATTCAAGTAGTCAACTCTTCAGCAGGTTGTTGCACCCCTTTGGGTCCCCAGGACCAGGATTGAGAAAAACTACACTAGACAGCCGACAATGGATGTTTTAAAGGCATTTTCCCCACCATTTGCCGAGATGGCATTCACGGTAAAAGCTGCAGATATTGCCTCAAGGTTAAAATACCTTGAAAAAGCCAATTGTCTGTTTTCTCGTTTGATTCTCTATAACACACCTTGGTTAGAATCTATACGTCGAAATAACATAACTGACACACGAATCTGATTGACAAATGTACGTATGAGTGTGTGTCAATACACACCGTCTCCTAAATCATGAATGCCCCCATGAAATGATCTTCAGCTCCAGGTCTCAGGAGCGTCCCGTTGTCCACGGTTACATAGATGATGTCTCCAGGCAACAGATGGAAGACTCCGCCCAGGTAGCTGTTCAGAAGATTCTGATAAGAAATCTTCTTTGGTCTGGAATCCTGGGAAGTACAATGGAACCTAACGGACAGACAGACACTTAGTCCGCATCCCAAAATGATGCCCCCTGACCACCACCTCACCCTCACTCACTGACCTGTTAGCTTTCATCAACACATTCCCCCCTACCCGTCCCAGGACCACGACCTCACACTCACTCACTGAGCTGTTAGCTTTCATCAACACATTCCCCCTCCCCGTCCCCGTCCCAGGACCACCACCTCACACACACTGACCTGTTAGCTTTCATCAACACATTCCCCCTCCCCGTCCCAGGACCACCACCTCACACACACTGACCTGTTAGCTTTCATCAACACATTCCCCCTCCCCGTCCCAGGACCACCACCTCACACACACTGACCTGTTAGCTTTCATCAACACATCCCCCCTCCCCGTCCCAGGACCACCACCTCACACACACTGACCTGTTAGCTTTCATCAACACATCCCCCCTCCCCGTCCCAGGACCACCACCTCACACACACTGACCTGTTAGCTTTCATCAACACATTCCCCCTCCCCCTCCCAGGACCACCACCTCACACACACTGACCTGTTAGCTTTCATCAACACATTACCCCCTCCCCGTCCCAGAACCACCACCTCACACACACTGACCTGTTAGCTTTCATCAACACATTCCCCCTCCCCCTCCCCCTCCCAGGACCACCACCTCACACACACTGACCTGTTAGCTTTCATCAACACATTCCCCCTCCCCCTCCCCCCTCCCCCTCCCAGGACCACCACCTCACACACACTGACCTGTTAGCTTTCATCAACACATTCCCCCTCCCCGTCCCAGGACCACCACCTCACACACACTGACCTGTTAGCTTTCATCAACACATTACCCCCTCCCCGTCCCAGGACCACCACCTCACACACACTGACCTGTTAGCTTTCATCAACACATTCCCCCTCCCCCTCCCCGTCCCAGAACCACCACCTCACACACTGACCTGTTAGATTTCATCAACACATTCCCCCTCCCCCTCCCCCTCCCCGTCCCAGAACCACCACCTCACACACTGACCTGTTAGCTTTCATCAACACATTCCCCCTCCCCCTCCCCGTCCCAGAACCACCACCTCACACACACTCACTGACCTGTTAGCTTTCATCAACACATTCCCCCCTCCCCCTCCCCGTCCCAGAACCACCACCTCACACACACTCACTGAGCTGTTAGCTTTCATCAACACATTCCCCCCTCCCCGTCCCAGAACCACCACCTCACACACACTGACCTGTTAGATTTCATCAACACATTCCCCCCTCCCCCTCCCCGTCCCAGAACCACCAACTCACACACACTGACCTGTTAGCTTTCATCAACACATTCCCCCTCCCCCTCCCCGTCCCAGGACCACCACCTCACACACACTGACCTGTTAGATTTCATCAACACATTCCCCCCTCCCCCTCCCCGTCCCAGGACCACCACCTCACACACACTGACCTGTTAGCTTTCATCAACACATCCCCCCTCCCCCTCCCAGGACCACCACCTCACACACACTGACCTGTTAGCTTTCATCAACACATTCCCCCTCCCCGTCCCAGGACCACCACCTCACACACACTGACCTGTTAGCTTTCATCAACACATTCCCCCTCCCCCTCCCCGTCCCAGGACCACCACCTCACACACACTGACCTGTTAGCTTTCATCAACACATTCCCCCTCCCCCTCCCCGTCCCAGGACCACCACCTCACACACACTGACCTGTTAGCTTTCATCAACACATTCCCCCTCCCCCTCCCCGTCCCAGGACCACCACCTCACACACACTGACCTGTTAGCTTTCATCAACACATCCCCCCTCCCCGTCCCCCTCCCAGGACCACCACCTCACACACACTGACCTGTTAGCTTTCATCAACACATTCCCCCTCCCCCTCCCAGGACCACCACCTCACACACACTGAGCTGTTAGCTTTCATCAACACATTCCCCCTCCCCCTCCCCGTCCCAGGACCACCACCTCACACACACTGACCTGTTAGCTTTCATCAACACATTCCCCCTCCCCGTCCCAGGACCACCACCTCACACACACTGACCTGTTAGCTTTCATCAACACATTCCCCCTCCCCCTCCCCGTCCCAGGACCACCACCTCACACACACTGACCTGTTAGCTTTCATCAACACATTACCCCTCCCCGTCCCAGGACCACCACCTCACACACACTGACCTGTTAGCTTTCATCAACACATTCCCCCTCCCCCTCCCCTCCCCGTCCCAGGACCACCAACTCACACACACTGACCTGTTAGCTTTCATCAACACATTCCCCCTCCCCCTCCCAGGACCACCACCTCACACACACTGACCTGTTAGCTTTCATCAACACATTCCCCCTCCCCGTCCCAGAACCACCACCTCACACACACTGACCTGTTAGCTTTCATCAACACATCCCCCTCCCCCGTCCCAGGACCACCACCTCACACACACTGACCTGTTAGCTTTCATCAACACATCCCCCCTCCCCCTCCCCGTCCCAGGACCACCACCTCACACACACTGACCTGTTAGCTTTCATCAACACATTACCCCCTCCCCGTCCCAGGACCACCACCTCACACACACTGACCTGTTAGCTTTCATCAACACATTCCCCCTCCCCCTCCCCGTCCCAGGACCACCACCTCACACACACTGACCTGTTAGCTTTCATCAACACATTCCCCCCTCCTCGTCCCAGAACCACCACCTCACACACACTCACTGAGCTGTTAGCTTTCATCAACACATTCCCCCCTCCCCGTCCCAGGACCACCACCTCACACACACTGACCTGTTAGATTTCATCAACACAAGAGGTTTGTTTTTGTAACCATCGGTGAGCCTCATCACCTTGTGTTTGAACAGAAAGCAGTCTTCAACGAAGTGCACTTTGGAGTAGACATAATAGTGCCCTTCCCTCTGTACTACCAGGTGGCCATCTTTGTAGTCCATCTGATCTGTGAAGGCAGACAGGCCCTTGTCTGATTCCCACTGAACGACACTATCCTCACGCACTGACCAGGGGGAGCCTGGGAGACAGAGGGGGGAGGGGACGGAGGGAAGGGAGCGAGGGGAGTGGAGAAAGATATGGGGCAGAGGGGGGAGTTAAGAGAGCAGACATTGCTGGTTAAGTGTGTATGTATGTGCTTACGTTTCTGTGTGTAGAGAAGCTGTACTGGACCTATCAAGTGTGCTGAGGGTTTCTGTGTGTTGAGAAGCTGTACTGTACCTATCAAGTGTGCTGAGGGTTTCTGTGTGTAGAGAAGCTGTACTGGACCTATCAAGTGTGCTGAGGGTTTCTGTGTGTGTGTGTAGAGAAGCTGTACTGTACCTATCAAGTGTGCTGAGGGTTTCTGTTGGATCTCAGGTGGGCGTGTCCTCCTCGTAGGCTTGACTAAAATCTCGTTGGTCTCTGTCAGGGGACAGGAAATGATTTAGAGAGAGAGAGAAAGAGAGAGAGAGAGACAGAGACAGAGACAGAGACAGAGACAGAGACAGAGACAGAGACAGAGACAGAGACAGAGACAGAGACAGAGAGAGAGAGAGAGAGAGAGAGAGACAGAGACAGAGACAGAGACAGAGACAGAGACAGAGACAGAGACAGAGACAGAGACAGAGACAGAGACAGAGACAGAGAGAGAGAGAGAGAGAGAGAGAGAGAGAGAGAGAGAGAGAGAGAGAGAGAGAGAGAGATATGTCCTTTAGAGTCCGGGCAAAGGCCTCTGCCTTGTAGAGGTGGACCTGGTCATAGAGGCTGTTCAAGTCCAGGGTGGAGTGGTGGGCCAGGAAAACATTTGGTTTTGAGGCACAATCACGGGTAATGCTTGCGTTTACCCGCTGTATGATAGCAGGGTGGAGATAACCACTTGTGCGGGTGTCTAAAGAGAGCACAGTGTGTCTAAACTCTGGTGTCCAAACACCCAGCGCACCCTAGACCTTCTGTCTGAGGACAAACTAGGCTCACCTAGCCACATAATAATACACACAGGCACAAACCACCTGAGAGCACAGCAGGAAAGGGTGGCCACAGCACTGAAGGGAGTGATTGAAAAATCTTCTTCTACTTTCCCCAACGCACAAGTGGTTATCCTCTGCATTATCATTAACAGCAGACTCGTACATTTCCTCAATGAAAACAATGTACTGAGCTAATGTCAAATTGACTTTTTACCAAATTACCGTACAACAGACCATGTATACACCCTACACACCCTAATTGACAACCAAA
>NW_024058099.1:42500-68001 GCF_016432855.1 Salvelinus namaycush
GAACTAGGACAGGCTCCGTTCCATTACTAGCTACTAGAACTAGGACAGGCTCCGTTCCATTACTAGCTACTAGAACTAGGACAGGCTCCGTTCCATTACTAGCTACTAGAACTAGGACAGGCTCCGTTCCATTACTAGCTACTAGAACTAGGACAGGCTCCGTTCCATTACTAGCTACTAGAACTAGGACAGGCTCCGTTCCATTACAGTAATAGAACTAGGACAGGCTCCGTTCCATTACTAGCTACTAGAACTAGGACAGGCTCCGTTCCATTACTAGCTACTAGAACTAAGACAGGCTCCGTTCCATTACTAGCTACTAGAACTAGGACAGGCTCTGTTCCATTACTAGCTACTAGAACTAAGACAGGCTCCGTTCCATTACTAGCTACTAGAACTAGGACAGGCTCTGTTCCATTACTAGTTACTAGAACTAGGACAGGCTCCGTTCCATTACTAGCTACTAGAACTAGGACAGGCTCCGTTCCATTACTAGCTACTAGAACTAGGACAGGTTCTGGACCATTACTAGCTACTAGAACTAGGACAGGCTCCGTTCCATTACTAGCTACTAGAACTAGGACAGGCTCCGTTCCATTACTAGCTACTAGAACTAGGACAGGCTCCGTTCCATTACAAGCTACTAGAACTAGGACAGGCTCCGTTCCATTACTAGCTACTAGAACTAGGACAGGCTCCGTTCCATTACTAGCTACTAGAACTAGGACAGGCTCCGTTCCATTACTAGCTACTAGAACTAGGACAGGCTCCGTTCCATTACTAGCTACTAGAACTAGGACAGGCTCCGTTCCATTACTAGTTACTAGAACTAGGACAGGCTCCGTTCCATTACTAGTTACTAGAACTAGGACAGGCTCCGTTCCATTACTAGCTACTAGAACTAAGACAGGCTCCGTTCCATTACTAGCTACTAGAACTAAGACAGGCTCCGTTCCATTACTAGCTACTAGAACTAGGACAGGCTCCGTTCCATTACTAGTTACTAGAACTCTCTCTGTCCTTGTCAAAGTTGCTGAGACTTGCTGATATTTTGGTTAATTCCCAAAATAGCACCCTATTTCTTACACGCAGTTGACTACTTTTGACTATTGGGCCTGGTCAAACGTAGTGCACAATATAGGGAATAGGGTTGCATTTGGGACAGGCCCTTACCGTCTCAGAATGAGTCAGAACCCACTGGGAACAGAAGTCAATTCAATGTATATTTCTCGTTGGTTCAACGTAATTTCATTGAAATGACAGTGTGCCCAGTGAGAAGCCACAAATGACGTGGATTTTCTGCAATCTACAGCAGCAGCCATTCAAATGTTTCCACTGATAAGTTATCTCATTTAAATAGGCCAGCGTTATTATTGGAGTATGTTAGCAAACTCTGTTTACAACATCACAATCTATTTTTAACAAAAATAGTTTTAATATAGGCTTTTCAAATGAAGAGCAAAGAAGGGCTTCTGTCCGTGTTCATTAGGCTACAACTTAGCTTATGTGTACAACTTATTTCAACTCATGAATGTACACATTTACAATTTAGTGTATAATTCTTTAGAGTCTAAAACGTTTGGGAAGGGGGGGTTGTTAATTTGACATATGGAATTGTTTTAAGATGGTCATTTTATGTATCATTTAGCTTTTTGATTTCAAATTTTAGAACCCCTTTAGTTATATAAAAAATTATAAAAAAATGATTTGATAAAATATTGATTTTGGCCTTTACTACGAAAGCCCATAGAAACGCAGTGAATAACAAACACATTCATAAGTGGCAAAAAGGACAGTCAAACAATAAATAATAATAAACATGGTTTTGAAGTGTCTGTCCTAAATCGAGGAGAAATTTAAAAAACATCTGTAAATATATTAAATGACATGGTACACATTTTTTGCGCTTTTTGGGAGTAGAGGCACAAAACTTAGTTCATAACTTATTTAGAACGGGAAAAAAATGAACGTCCCCAGCAAGGATTCCACCTCAACGATTGGTCCCGCAGTGACTCAGTCATACGGATATTCTAGCCAATCGTCTGATCGGAAAAGTTCAACAGATGTTGCGGAAGATAGAAACATGCTATTGGAAGTTAGCTAGCCAGGATGATAACGTAGCTAGCTATCATATTTCAGCACATTGAGGACGCAAATTAATTAATCGTCATGGACACACTTCGGAAAGCAGGGCGAGGCAGCACAACATGTGTTTTCATTGCGTTAGTTGTAGCGACATGTCTTGAAACGATTCGTGCTTTCGGCCATAGCCAAGACAGCGAATTCACGTTTATCTTACCAGCCGGAAGAACCGAATGCTTTTTCCAAACGGCTGCGAAGAACGTTACCATGGAAGTGGAGTATCAGGTAAACGAACTAGTTGGTTAGCTGTCCAGTGTGTGCATTGGCGAGCAACAAAAGATCGCAACACAGAAGTAGCAGGCTTGTAACGTTAGCTAATGTAAACACGATACAGTCCCAGAAAGGCTAGCTGTGACAATGATGCTATTCTCAGTTCGCCTCCCGAGATGGCTAACTACAGTAGCAAGCTAGTCGCGCCAGATAACGTTATCTAGCTCGCTAGTTAAGGAGATAGCCACAGCAGCAAGCTATCTGGTTGTGCACTTAAGCATTTATGCTGTGTAGGACACTTGACCCAGGCTACGCATGAGATAGGCTAATTGAAGTCGTACAAGCAACGCTGCTGTTTTGCAGTGGTTTCCCCCCTATCCCCATCTATAACCGAACTATGATGCAGGTGAACCATATAGCTATAACCAAATTGTATCTTCCCCCCTAGAGGTGGGAGAAAGGAAAGGGAAAGGGGGATACCTAGTCAGTTGTACAACTGAAATGTGTCATCTGCATTTAACCCAAACCCTCTGAATCAGAGTGGTGCGGGGGGGGGGGGGGGCTGCCTTAATTGACCTCCACGTCTTCGGCGCCCGGGGAACAGTGGGTTAACTCCTGAGAGGGGTACATTTTCTCGTTAAATACTGTTTTATGAATGTCTCTCTCTCCATCTCTCTTCTTCCACTCTACAGAGATTTAGCCAGTGTAAGTGTTACAAATACATCATTATAAACTGGGTGGTTCGAGACCTGAATGCTGATTGGCAGACAACCGTGGTATATCAGACCGTATACCATGGGTATGGCCAAATATATATATTTTTGCTGTTCTAATTACGTTGGTAACCAGTTTATAATAGCAATAAGGCAACAGAGGGTGGGGTAGATAAGGGCTGTGTCCAGGCACTCCGCGATGCGTCGTGCCTAAGAACAGCCCTTAGCCGTGGTATATTGGCCATATACCACATCTCCTTGGGCCTTATTGCTTAATTCTCCCACTTCACCTACATCTTGACACAAACTGCTCTAACAACTCTCTCAATTAGGTCATATCTATCAATATGTGTCTTTGTTCTATAGGCTGGTTAGCCTATCTGTCCCAGTCCATCCACAGAGGGTAGGGTAGCTAGCCTGATCCCAGATCTGTTTGTGCTTTTGCCTACTCCATTGTCAAGCATGTTGGCTAAAGAGCAGAAACAGTGGCCCCCCAGTCTTCAGGGTAGCTCCAAGACTAGAGACCTGTGTAAGTGCACACTTCAGAGGAGTAGAGATTATTGGGACGCAGGCAGCTCTAGTCTGTTTGTTCAGTGGGAGAGTCCCTGTAGTGGAGTTTACAGACAGCTTGCAACCGTTTCAACTCAAGTGTGTGTGTGTTGATGTGTAACCCCTCTCAGGCAGTGTGTGTGTGTTTTGATGTGTAACCCCTCTCAGGCAGTGTGTGTGTGTGTGTGTTGATGTGTAACCCCTCTCAGGCAGTGTGTGTGTTGATGTGTAACCCCTCTCAGGCAGTGTGTGTGTGTGTTTTGATGTGTAACCCCTCTCAGGCAGTGTGTGTGTGTTGATGTGTAACCCCTCTCAGGCAGTGTGTGTGTGTTGATGTGTAACCCCTCTCAGGCAGTGTGTGTGTGTTGATGTGTAACCCCTCTCAGGCAGTGTGTGTGTGTTGATGTGTAACCCCTCTCAGGCTCTGTGTGTGTGTGTGTGTGTTGATGTGTAACCCCTCTCAGGCAGTGTGTGTGTTGATGTGTAACCCCTCTCAGGCAGTGTGTGTGTTGATGTGTAACCCCTCTCAGGCTGTGTGTGTGTTGATGTGTAACCCCTCTCAGGCAGTGTGTGTGTGTGTGTGTGTTGATGTGTAACCCCTCTCAGGCTGTGTGTGTGTGTGTTGATGTGTAACCCCTCTCAGGCAGTGTGTGTGTGTGTTGATGTGTAACCCCTCTCAGGCAGTGTGTGTGTGTTGATGTGTAACCCCTCTCAGGCAGTGTGTGTGTGTGTTGATGTGTAACCCCTCTCAGGCAGTGTGTGTGTGTGTTGATGTGTAACCCCTCTCAGGCAGTGTGTGTGTGTGTGTGTTGATGTGTAACCCCTCTCAGGCAGTGTGTGTGTGTGTGTGTTGATGTGTAACCCCTCTCAGGCTGTGTGTGTTGATGTGTAACCCCTCTCAGGCAGTGTGTGTGTGTTTGTTGTTGATGTGTAACCCCTCTCAGGCAGTGTGTGTGTGTGTTGATGTGTAACCCCTCTCAGGCAGTGTGTGTGTGTGTTGATGTGTAACCCCTCTCAGGCAGTGTGTGTGTGTTGATGTGTAACCCCTCTCAGGCAGTGTGTGTGTGTTGATGTGTAACCCCTCTCAGGCAGTGTGTGTGTGTTGATGTGTAACCCCTCTCAGGCAGTGTGTGTGTGTTTTGATGTGTAACCCCTCTCAGGCAGTGTGTGTGTGTTGATGTGTAACCCCTCTCAGGCAGTGTGTGTGTGTTTTGATGTGTAACCCCTCTCAGGCAGTGTGTGTGTGTTGATGTGTAACCCCTCTCAGGCAGTGTGTGTGTGTTGATGTGTAACCCCTCTCAGGCAGTGTGTGTGTGTGTTGATGTGTAACCCCTCTCAGGCAGTGTGTGTGTGTGTTGATGTGTAACCCCTCTCAGGCAGTGTGTGTGTGTGTTTTGATGTGTAACCCCTCTCAGGCAGTGTGTGTGTGTTGATGTGTAACCCCTCTCAGGCAGTGTGTGTGTTGATGTGTAACCCCTCTCAGGCTCTGTGTGTGTGTGTGTGTGTTGATGTGTAACCCCTCTCAGGCAGTGTGTGTGTGTTTTGATGTGTAACCCCTCTCAGGCAGTGTGTGTGTGTTGATGTGTAACCCCTCTCAGGCAGTGTGTGTGTGTGTTTTGATGTGTAACCCCTCTCAGGCAGTGTGTGTGTGTTGATGTGTAACCCCTCTCAGGCAGTGTGTGTGTGTTGATGTGTAACCCCTCTCAGGCAGTGTGTGTGTGTGTGTTGATGTGTAACCCCTCTCAGGCAGTGTGTGTGTGTGTGTGTTGATGTGTAACCCCTCTCAGGCTGTGTGTGTTGATGTGTAACCCCTCTCAGGCAGTGTGTGTGTGTGTTGATGTGTAACCCCTCTCAGGCAGTGTGTGTGTGTGTGTTGATGTGTAACCCCTCTCAGGCAGTGTGTGTGTGTTTTGATGTGTAACCCCTCTCAGGCAGTGTGTGTGTGTGTGTGTTGATGTGTAACCCCTCTCAGGCAGTGTGTGTGTTGATGTGTAACCCCTCTCAGGCAGTGTGTGTGTGTGTTTTGATGTGTAACCCCTCTCAGGCAGTGTGTGTGTGTTGATGTGTAACCCCTCTGGCAGTGTGTGTGTGTTGATGTGTAACCCCTCTCAGGCAGTGTGTGTGTGTTGATGTGTAACCCCTCTCAGGCAGTGTGTGTGTGTTGATGTGTAACCCCTCTCAGGCAGTGTGTGTGTGTTGATGTGTAACCCCTCTCAGGCAGTGTGTGTGTGTGTTGATGTGTAACCCCTCTCAGGCAGTGTGTGTGTGTGTGTGTGTTGATGTGTAACCCCTCTCAGGCTGTGTGTGTTGATGTGTAACCCCTCTCAGGCAGTGTGTGTGTGTGTTGATGTGTAACCCCTCTCAGGCAGTGTGTGTGTGTGTGTGTTGATGTGTAACCCCTCTCAGGCAGTGTGTGTGTGTGTGTGTTGATGTGTAACCCCTCTCAGGCTGTGTGTGTGTGTGTGTGTGTGTTGATGTGTAACCCCTCTCAGGCAGTGTGTGTGTGTGTTGATGTGTAACCCCTCTCAGGCAGTGTGTGTGTGTTGATGTGTAACCCCTCTCAGGCAGTGTGTGTGTGTGTTGATGTGTAACCCCTCTCAGGCAGTGTGTGTGTGTGTGTGTTGATGTGTAACCCCTCTCAGGCTGTGTGTGTTGATGTGTAACCCCTCTCAGGCAGTGTGTGTGTGTGTTGATGTGTAACCCCTCTCAGGCAGTGTGTGTGTGTGTGTGTGTTGATGTGTAACCCCTCTCAGGCAGTGTGTGTGTGTGTTGATGTGTAACCCCTCTCAGGCAGTGTGTGTGTGTGTTGATGTGTAACCCCTCTCAGGCAGTGTGTGTGTGTGTTGATGTGTAACCCCTCTCAGGCAGTGTGTGTGTGTTGATGTGTAACCCCTCTCAGGCAGTGTGTGTGTGTTGATGTGTAACCCCTCTCAGGCAGTGTGTGTGTGTTTTGATGTGTAACCCCTCTCAGGCAGTGTGTGTGTGTTGATGTGTAACCCCTCTCAGGCAGTGTGTGTGTTTTGATGTGTAACCCCTCTCAGGCAGTGTGTGTGTTTTGATGTGTAACCCCTCTCAGGCAGTGTGTGTGTGTTGATGTGTAACCCCTCTCAGGCAGTGTGTGTGTGTGTTGATGTGTAACCCCTCTCAGGCAGTGTGTGTGTGTGTTGATGTGTAACCCCTCTCAGGCAGTGTGTGTGTGTGTTGATGTGTAACCCCTCTCAGGTAACCCCTCTCAGGCAGTGTGTGTGTGTGTTGATGTGTAACCCCTCTCAGGCAGTGTGTGTGTGTTGATGTGTAACCCCTCTCAGGCAGTGTGTGTGTGTGTGTTGATGTGTAACCCCTCTCAGGCAGTGTGTGTGTGTGTGTTGATGTGTAACCCCTCTCAGGCAGTGTGTGTGTGTTGATGTGTAACCCCTCTCAGGCAGTGTGTGTGTTGATGTGTAACCCCTCTCAGGCTCTGTGTGTGTGTGTTGATGTGTAACCCCTCTCAGGCAGTGTGTGTGTGTTTTGATGTGTAACCCCTCTCAGGCAGTGTGTGTGTGTTGATGTGTAACCCCTCTCAGGCAGTGTGTGTGTGTGTTTTGATGTGTAACCCCTCTCAGGCAGTGTGTGTGTGTTGATGTGTGACCCCTCGAAGGCAGTGTGTGTGTGTTGATGTGTAACCCCTCTCAGGCAGTGTGTGTGTGTGTGTTGATGTGTAACCCCTCTCAGGCAGTGTGTGTGTGTGTGTTGATGTGTAACCCCTCTCAGGCTGTGTGTGTTGATGTGTAACCCCTCTCAGGCAGTGTGTGTGTGTGTTGATGTGTAACCCCTCTCAGGCAGTGTGTGTGTGTGTGTTGATGTGTAACCCCTCTCAGGCAGTGTGTGTGTGTGTTGATGTGTAACCCCTCTCAGGCTGTGTGTGTGTGTGTTGATGTGTAACCCCTCTCAGGCAGTGTGTGTGTGTGTTGATGTGTAACCCCTCTCAGGCAGTGTGTGTGTGTTGATGTGTAACCCCTCTCAGGCAGTGTGTGTGTGTTGATGTGTAACCCCTCTCAGGCAGTGTGTGTGTTGATGTGTAACCCCTCTCAGGCAGTGTGTGTGTTGATGTGTAACCCCTCTCAGGCAGTGTGTGTGTGTTGATGTGTAACCCCTCTCAGGCAGTGTGTGTGTGTGTGTGTTTTGATGTGTAACCCCTCTCAGGCAGTGTGTGTGTGTTGATGTGTGACCCCTCTCAGGCAGTGTGTGTGTGTTGATGTGTAACCCCTCTCAGGCAGTGTGTGTGTGTGTTTTGATGTGTGACCCCTCTCAGGCAGTGTGTGTGTGTTGATGTGTGACCCCTCTCAGGCAGTGTGTGTGTGTTGATGTGTAACCCCTCTCAGGCAGTGTGTGTGTGTTGATGTGTAACCCCTCTCAGGCAGTGTGTGTGTGTTGATGTGTAACCCCTCTCAGGCAGTGTGTGTGTGTTGATGTGTAACCCCTCTCAGGCAGTGTGTGTGTTGATGTGTAACCCCTCTCAGGCAGTGTGTGTGTTGATGTGTAACCCCTCTCAGGCAGTGTGTGTGTGTTGATGTGTAACCCCTCTCAGGCTGTGTGTGTGTTGATGTGTAACCCCTCAGGCAGTGTGTGTGTGTGTGTGTTGATGTGTAACCCCTCTCAGGCAGTATGTGTGTGTGTGTTGATGTGTAACCCCTCTCAGGCAGTGTGTGTGTGTGTGTTGATGTGTAACCCCTCTCAGGCAGTGTGTGTGTGTGTGTTGATGTGTAACCCCTCTCAGGCTGTGTGTGTTGATGTGTAACCCCTCTCAGGCAGTGTGTGTGTGTGTTGATGTGTAACCCCTCTCAGGCAGTGTGTGTGTTGATGTGTAACCCCTCTCAGGCAGTGTGTGTGTGTTTTGATGTGTAACCCCTCTCAGGCAGTGTGTGTGTGTTGATGTGTAACCCCTCTCAGGCAGTGTGTGTGTGTGTGTTTTGATGTGTAACCCCTCTCAGGCAGTGTGTGTGTGTTGATGTGTGACCCCTCTCAGGCAGTGTGTGTGTGTTGATGTGTAACCCCTCTCAGGCAGTGTGTGTGTGTGTGTTGATGTGTAACCCCTCTCAGGCAGTGTGTGTGTTGATGTGTAACCCCTCTCAGGCAGTGTGTGTGTTGATGTGTAACCCCTCTCAGGCAGTGTGTGTTTTGATGTGTAACCCCTCTCAGGCAGTGTGTGTGTGTTGATGTGTAACCCCTCTCAGGCAGTGTGTGTGTGTTGATGTGTAACCCCTCTCAGGCAGTGTGTGTGTGTTGATGTGTAACCCCTCTCAGGCAGTGTGTGTGTGTTGATGTGTAACCCCTCTCAGACAGTGTGTGTGTGTTGATGTGTAACCCCTCTCAGGCTGTGTGTTTGTGTTGATGTGTAACCCCTCTCAGGCAGTGTGTGTGTGTGTGTTGATGTGTAACCCCTCTCAGGCAGTGTGTGTGTGGATGTGTAACCCCTCTCAGGCAGTGTGTGTGTGTGTGTTGATGTGTAACCCCTCTCAGGCAGTGTGTGTGTGTGTGTTGATGTGTAACCCCTCTCAGGCAGTGTGTGTGTGTGTGTTGATGTGTAACCCCTCTCAGGCAGTGTGTGTGTGTGTGTTGATGTGTAACCCCTCTCAGGCAGTGTGTGTGTTGATGTGTAACCCCTCTCAGGCAGTGTGTGTGTGTTGATGTGTAACCCCTCTCAGGCAGTGTGTGTGTGTTGATGTGTAACCCCTCTCAGGCAGTGTGTGTGTGTTGATGTGTAACCCCTCTCAGGCAGTGTGTGTGTGTTGATGTGTAACCCCTCTCAGGCTGTGTGTGTGTGTGTGTTGATGTGTAACCCCTCTCAGGCAGTGTGTGTGTGTGTGTTGATGTGTAACCCCTCTCAGGCTGTGTGTGTTGATGTGTAACCCCTCTCAGGCAGTGTGTGTGTGTGTTGATGTGTAACCCCTCTCAGGCAGTGTGTGTGTGTTGATGTGTAACCCCTCTCAGGCAGTGTGTGGTGTGTTTTGATGTGTAACCCCTCTCAGGCAGTGTGTGTGTGTTGATGTGTAACCCCTCTCAGGCAGTGTGTGTGTGTGTGTTTTGATGTGTAACCCCTCTCAGGCAGTGTGTGTGTGTTGATGTGTCACCCCTCTCAGGCAGTGTGTGTGTGTTGATGTGTAACCCCTCTCAGGCAGTGTGTGTGTGTGTGTTGATGTGTAACCCCTCTCAGGCAGTGTGTGTGTTGATGTGTAACCCCTCTCAGGCAGTGTGTGTGTTGATGTGTAACCCCTCTCAGGCAGTGTGTGTTTTGATGTGTAACCCCTCTCAGGCAGTGTGTGTGTGTTGATGTGTAACCCCTCTCAGGCAGTGTGTGTGTGTTGATGTGTAACCCCTCTCAGGCAGTGTGTGTGTGTTGATGTGTAACCCCTCTCAGGCAGTGTGTGTGTGTTGATGTGTAACCCCTCTCAGACAGTGTGTGTGTGTTGATGTGTAACCCCTCTCAGGCTGTGTGTTTGTGTTGATGTGTAACCCCTCTCAGGCAGTGTGTGTGTGTGTGTTGATGTGTAACCCCTCTCAGGCAGTGTGTGTGTGGATGTGTAACCCCTCTCAGGCAGTGTGTGTGTGTGTGTTGATGTGTAACCCCTCTCAGGCAGTGTGTGTGTGTGTGTTGATGTGTAACCCCTCTCAGGCAGTGTGTGTGTGTGTGTTGATGTGTAACCCCTCTCAGGCAGTGTGTGTGTGTGTGTTGATGTGTAACCCCTCTCAGGCAGTGTGTGTGTTGATGTGTAACCCCTCTCAGGCAGTGTGTGTGTGTTGATGTGTAACCCCTCTCAGGCAGTGTGTGTGTGTTGATGTGTAACCCCTCTCAGGCAGTGTGTGTGTGTTGATGTGTAACCCCTCTCAGGCTGTGTGTGTGTGTGTGTTGATGTGTAACCCCTCTCAGGCTGTGTGTGTGTGTGTGTTGATGTGTAACCCCTCTCAGGCTGTGTGTGTGTGTGTGTTGATGTGTAACCCCTCTCAGGCAGTGTGTGTGTTGATGTGTAACCCCTCTCAGGCTGTGTGTGTGTTGATGTGTAACCCCTCTCAGGCTGTGTGTGTGTTGATGTGTAACCCCTCTCAGGCTGTGTGTGTGTGTGTGTTGATGTGTAACCCCTCTCAGGCTGTGTGTGTGTTGATGTGTAACCCCTCTCAGGCAGTGTGTGTGTGTTGATGTGTAACCCCTCTCAGGCTGTGTGTGTGTGTGTGTTGATGTGTAACCCCTCTCAGGCTGTGTGTGTGTGTTGATGTGTAACCCCTCTCAGGCTGTGTGTGTGTGTTGATGTGTAACCCCTCTCAGGCTGTGTGTGTGTTGATGTGTAACCCCTCTCAGGCAGTGTGTGTGTTGATGTGTAACCCCTCTCAGGCTGTGTGTGTGTGTGTGTTGATGTGTAACCCCTCTCAGGCTGTGTGTGTGTTGATGTGTAACCCCTCTCAGGCAGTGTGTGTGTGTTGATGTGTAACCCCTCTCAGGCAGTGTGTGTGTGTGTGTGTTGTGTAACCCCTCTCAGGCAGTGTGTGTGTGTGTGTGTTGATGTGTAACCCCTCTCAGGCAGTGTGTGTGTTGGTGTAACCCCTCTCAGGCTGTGTGTGTGTGTTGATGTGTAACCCCTCTCAGGCAGTGTGTGTGTTGATGTGTAACCCCTCTCAGGCTGTGTGTGTGTTGATGTGTAACCCCTCTCAGGCAGTGTGTGTGTTGATGTGTAACCCCTCTCAGGCAGTGTGTGTGTTGTGTAACCCCTCTCAGGCTGTGTGTGTGTGTGTTGATGTGTAACCCCTCTCAGGCTGTGTGTGTGTTGATGTGTAACCCCTCTCAGGCAGTGTGTGTGTTGATGTGTAACCCCTCTCAGGCAGTGTGTGTGTGTTGATGTGTAACCCCTCTCAGGCTGTGTGTGTGTTGATGTGTAACCCCTCTCAGGCAGTGTGTGTTGATGTGTAACCCCTCTCAGGCAGTGTGTGTGTGTGTGTGTTGTGTAACCCCTCTCAGGCAGTGTGTGTGTGTGTGTGTGTTGATGTGTAACCCCTCTCAGGCAGTGTGTGTGTTGATGTGTAACCCCTCTCAGGCAGTGTGTGTGTGTTGATGTGTAACCCCTCTCAGGCAGTGTGTGTGTGTTGATGTGTAACCCCTCTCAGGCAGTGTGTGTGTGTTGATGTGTAACCCCTCTCAGGCAGTGTGTGTGTGTTGATGTGTAACCCCTCTCAGGCAGTGTGTGTGTTGATGTGTAACCCCTCTCAGGCAGTGTGTGTGTGTTGATGTGTAACCCCTCTCAGGCAGTGTGTGTGTGTTGATGTGTAACCCCTCTCAGGCAGTGTGTGTGTGTTGTGTAACCCCTATCAGGCAGTGTGTGTGTTGATGTGTAACCCCTCTCAGGCAGTGTGTGTGTGTTGATGTGTAACCCCTCTCAGACAGTGTGTGTGTGTTGATGTGTAACCCCTCTCAGGCAGTGTGTGTTGATGTGTAACCCCTCTCAGGCAGTGTGTGTGTGTGTGTTGATGTGTAACCCCTCTCAGACAGTGTGTGTGTTGATGTGTAACCCCTCTCAGGCAGTGTGTGTGTGTTGATGTGTAACCCCTCTCAGGCAGTGTGTGTGTGTTGATGTGTAATCCCTCTCAGGCAGTGTGTGTGTGTGTGTGTTGATGTGTAACCCCTCTCAGGCAGTGTGTGTGTGTGTGTGTGTGTTGATGTGTAACCCCTCTCAGGCTGTGTGTGTGTTGATGTGTAACCCCTCTCAGGCAGTGTGTGTGTTGATGTGTAACCCCTCTCAGGCAGTGTGTGTGTTGATGTGTAACCCCTCTCAGGCAGTGTGTGTGTTGATGTGTAACCCCTCTCAGGCAGTGTGTGTGTTGATGTGTAACCCCTCTCAGGCAGTGTGTGTGTGTTGATGTGTAACCCCTCTCAGGCAGTGTGTGTGTGTTGATGTGTAACCCCTCTCAGGCAGTGTGTGTGTGTTGATGTGTAACCCCTCTCAGGCAGTGTGTGTGTGTTGATGTGTAACCCCTCTCAGGCAGTGTGTGTGTGTTGATGTGTAACCCCTCTCAGGCAGTGTGTGTGTGTTGATGTGTAACCCCTCTCAGGCAGTGTGTGTGTTGATGTGTAACCCCTCTCAGGCAGTGTGTGTGTGTTGATGTGTAACCCCTCTCAGACAGTGTGTGTGTGTTGATGTGTAACCCCTCTCAGGCAGTGTGTGTTGATGTGTAACCCCTCTCAGGCAGTGTGTGTGTGTGTGTTGATGTGTAACCCCTCTCAGACAGTGTGTGTGTTGATGTGTAACCCCTCTCAGGCAGTGTGTGTGTGTTGATGTGTAACCCCTCTCAGGCAGTGTGTGTGTGTTGATGTGTAATCCCTCTCAGGCAGTGTGTGTGTGTGTGTGTTGATGTGTAACCCCTCTCAGGCAGTGTGTGTGTTGATGTGTAACCCCTCTTAGGCAGTGTGTGTGTTGATGTGTAACCCCTCTTAGGCAGTGTGTGTGTTGATGTGTAACCCCTCTCAGGCAGTGTGTGTGTGTTGATGTGTAACCCCTCTCAGGCAGTGTGTGTGTTGATGTGTAACCCCTCTCAGACAGTGTGTGTGTGTTGATGTGTAACCCCTCTCAGGCAGTGTGTGTGTTGATTTGTAACCCCTCTCAGGCAGTGTGTGTGTTGATGTGTAACCCCTCTCAGGCAGTGTGTGTGTGTTGATGTGTAACCCCTCTCAGGCAGTGTGTGTGTTGATGTGTAACCCCTCTCAGGCTCTGTGTGTGTGTGTGTGTGTGTGTGTGTGTTGATGTGTAACCCCTCTCAGGCAGTGTGTGTGTGTTGATGTGTAACCCCTCTCAGGCAGTGTGTGTGTGTTGATGTGTAACCCCTCTCAGGCAGTGTGTGTGTGTTGATGTGTAACCCCTCTCAGGCAGTGTGTGTGTGTTGATGTGTAACCCCTCTCAGGCAGTGTGTGTGTTGATGTGTAACCCCTCTCAGGCTCTGTGTGTGTGTGTGTTGATGTGTAACCCCTCTCAGGCAGTGTGTGTGTTGATGTGTAACCCCTCTCAGGCAGTGTGTGTGTTGATGTGTAACCCCTCTCAGGCAGTGTGTGTGTTGATGTGTAACCCCTCTCAGGCAGTGTGTGTGTGTTGATGTGTAACCCCTCTCAGGCAGTGTGTGTGTGTTGATGTGTAACCCCTCTCAGGCAGTGTGTGTGTTGATGTGTAACCCCTCTCAGGCAGTGTGTGTGTTGATGTGTAACCCCTCTCAGGCTCTGTGTGTGTGTGTGTGTGTTGATGTGTAACCCCTCTCAGGCAGTGTGTGTGTGTGTTGATGTGTAACCCCTCTCAGGCAGTGTGTGTGTTGATGTGTAACCCCTCAGGCAGTGTGTGTGTTGATGTGTAACCCCTCTCAGGCAGTGTGTGTGTGTTGATGTGTAACCCCTCTCAGGCAGTGTGTGTGTGTTGATGTGTAACCCCTCAGGCAGTGTGTGTGTGTTGATGTGTAACCCCTCTCAGGCAGTGTGTGTGTGTTGATGTGTAACCCCTCTCAGGCAGTGTGTGTGTTGATGTGTAACCCCTCTCAGGCAGTGTGTGTGTTGATGTGTAACCCCTCTCAGGCAGTGTGTGTGTTGATGTGTAACCCCTCTCAGGCAGTGTGTGTGTTGATGTGTAACCCCTCTCAGGCAGTGTGTGTTGATGTGTAACCCCTCTCAGGCAGTGTGTGTGTTCAGCACTAGTGAAGGACTGAATGTTATGACATACAGCCTTGTCCTGTAACGTCAGTCTGTTCATGTGTAGATGGGTTTTATGTGCCAGTAAGACTCACATATCTAGAAGAACAGCCATATTTGTGTTTTGTTTTCCTTGTGTAATGGCGTAATGGTGTGAGAGTGAGCGTGTACATCTGATTTCAGTTGCCATACAGGCGACAGAGAAACAGTTTACAGAGAACCTAGTTCCTCCACTATGGTGTAGAGATTAGACCTGTGTGATAGGGAATAGAGATGCAGACGAGCCACAATGTAGTGCACTACCTGTGACCAGAGCCACAATGTAGTGCACTACCTGTGACCAGAGCCCCAATGTAGTGCACTACCTGTGACCAGAGCCCCAATGTAGTGCACTACCTGTGACCAGAGCCCCAATGTAGTGCACTACCTGTGACCAGAGCCCCTATGTAGTGCACTACCTGTGACCAGAGCCCCAATGTAGTGCACTACCTGTGACCAGAGCCCCAATGGCTTCTCAGGAGAATGTAGGTACACAATGTTCAGATAGAAATGTGTTGAACATAAACTATCATCTGCCAGAGAGAATAGGGGATCCTGTCAGCTCTATTTACTCTATTTCTACCTGCACCATTCAGAGGGGTTCACGTCACTGAGTACACATCCTGTTTTACTCAGGTAACATTATCACACACATCATGTTTCATATCCTAGCTCTCTGACGTGCGGTGTGACTCATGTCTATGGCTGTTGTAAAAGTACCTTAATAATGTGTGTGTGTGTGTGTGTGTGTGTGTGTTCCTCTCTCCAGGTGATAGCCGGTGCAGGTATGGATGTAGACTTCACCGTTCTCTCTCCTCACGGTTTCCAGCTCATCTCTGAGTTCCGCCGCTCAGACGGAGTCCACATGTCAGTACCGCTGCCTCTCATTGGTCCAATCTACTCACACAACATCTCTTCCGTGATGTCACAGTTCAACCTCAGATCAACCTGTGTCTTTTGACCTCGCTCTCTCCCCTTCCCTCTCTTTTTGGTTTGCTGTTGGCTTTGTGCCCACATCTCTGATTGGTTGCTTTCTCTGTGTCAGCGCCTCTGATTGGTTGGTTTGTTCTAGGGTGGAACCTACGGAGGAAGGAGACTACCAGATCTGTTTTGACAACAGCTTCAGCCGTTTCTCTGAGAAGATGGTCTTCTTTGAGGTTTATTTGTATTAGTATATCTTTATTCATTGGTTGATTTGATTTACTGTAAGTCGCTCTGGATAAAAGCATCTGCTAATTTAATGAAATGTAAATAGAGATACTATAAAGTGTGTGTGTGTGTGTGTGTGAAAATGCAGGTCATCATCGAGGGACAGCCGGGCGACGTGGGCGGGGATGACGAGTGGGCGGGGCTTGGAGAGCCTGAGAGCCTATTGGAGTACAAGCTGGAGGACATTAGGGTGAGTAGGCTATTGGATGGATGACCATGTCTTCAACACATTCACTGTAACTGAAGAGAGAAAAAATCTGAACGTACACAGTACCTTCTTTTCAAACCCCCCCCCCCCCTCTTCCTCTCTTCACCATCACCCTCTCCTGTCCCTTCCTCCTCTCTCTCCTCTCTCCCCCACCCTCCCCTCTCTTCTTCCTACCTCCCTTCCCCCTCTCCTCTCTCCCCCACCCTCCTCTCCCCCTCCTCTCCCCCTCCCTCCAGGAGTCAATAGACTCAGTACACCGTCGGTTAGAGAGAAGTCGTCAGATGCAGACGGTACTGAGAGCGTTTGAGGCCAGGGACCGTAACCTGCTAGAAGACAACCTGTGGAGGGTCTCCTTCTGGTCCTGTACCAGTCTCATTGTAATGCTGGGGGTCGCACTAACTCAGGTAACACACCACACACCAGGACAACTTGTAGTGGGTCTCCTTCTGGTCCTGTACCAGTCTCCTAGTTACAGACCTGCCAACCTGCACGAAATTTCAGGTCAAAGTATGCTGGTATGAAAAACTACCCTAAAAGATGCTTCTAGTTGGCACATTGAGGTTTTTGATTCAACCGCTTGAAGTTGAAGCTGAGCCAATCAGAGGACTCAGGCGAGGAAAGAATCTCTAACTCCCCACTTGATCTCAGAAACAGTAGTAGACGTGAGTTCATTAACTAGCAAGTGGGTCAGTGGGTCAGAGGTGCGGTGGGTCGGCGGTGCCGTGGGTCAGAGGTGCGGTGGGTCAGAGGTGCCGTGGGTCAGAGGTGCCGTGGGTCAGAGGTGCCGTGGGTCAGAGGTGCCGTGGGTCGGCGGTGCGGTGGGTCGGCGGTGCGGTGGGTCGGCGGTGCGGTGGGTCGGCGGTGCGGGGGGTCGGCGGTGCCGTGGGTCGGTGGTGCCGTGGGTCAGCGGTGCCGTGGGTCAGCGGTGCCGTAGTTCACTGCGTGATTGAAAACGGACATGGCATATTAAACATATTTAATATATTTCACATATTTTTGCTACTGAGGAGCAGCCAATTACCAAGCACCCATAACGTCAATAGCAGGGGTATTCAACTCTGACCCTACGAGGTCCGGAGCCGACTGGGTTTCTGTTCTACCTGATCATTAACTACACCCACCTGGTGTCCCAGGTCTAAACCCCTCCCTGATCATTAACTACACCCACCTGGTCGTTAACTACACCCACCTGGAGTCCCAGGTCTAAACCCCTCCCTGATCATTAACTACACCCACCTGGAGTCCCAGGTCTAAACCCGTCCCTGATCATTAACTACACCCACCTGGTGTCCCAGGTCTAAACCCCTCCCTGATCATTAACCACACCCACCTGGAGTCCCAGGTCTAAACCCCTCCCTGATCATTAACCACACCCACCTGGAGTCCCAGGTCTAAACCCATCCATGATCATTAACTACACCCACCTGGAGTCCCAGGTCTAAACCCCTCCCTGATCATTAACCACACCCACCTGGAGTCCCAGGTCTAAACCCCTCCCTGATCATTAACTACACCCACCTGGTGTCCCAGGTCTAAACCCCTCCCTGATTAGAGGGGAACAATGAAACAATGCAGTGGAACTGGCTCTGAGGTCCAGAGTTGAGTTTGATTTTATTTGTCATTTATTTAACTAGGCAAGTCAATTAAGAGATTCTTATTTACAATGACGGCCTACCAAAAGGCCTCCTGCGGAGACGTGGGCTAAAAATATAGGACAAAACACACATCACGACAAGAGACAACACAACACTACATAAAGAAACACCTAAGACAACAACATAGCATGGCAGCAACACAACATGACAACACAGCATGGTAGCAACACAACATGACAACACAGCATGGTAGCAACACAACATGACAACACAGCATGGTAGCAACACATGACAACACAGCATGGTAGCAACACAACATGACAACACAGCATGGTAGCAACACAACATGACAACACAGCATGGTAGCAACACAACATGACAACACAGCATGGTAGCAACACATGACAACACAGCATGGTAGCAACACAACATGACAACACAGCATGGTAGCAACACAACATGACAACACAGCATGGTAGCAACACATGACAACACAGCATGGTAGCAACACAACATGACAACACAGCATGGTAGCAACACAGCATGGTAGCAACACAGCATGGTAGCAACACATGACAACACAGCATGGTAGCAACACAGCATGGTAGCAACACATGACAACACAGCATGGTAGCAACACAGCATGGTAGCAACACAACATGACAACAACACAACATGGTAGCAGCACAACATGGTAGGAGAACAAAACATGGTACAAACATTATCTGGCACAGACAACAGCACAAAGGGAAAGAAGGTAGAGACAACAATACATCAATCGAAGCAGCCACAACTGTCAGTAAGTGTGTCCATGATTGAGTCTTTGAATAAAGATGGGTCTATAGTCTACCATTCCTATAGAGGGTCTTCTGCAAACGTCATTATTGGGCTAAAAAGTGCGTTTGATTTGAGCAGTGTGGGGGTCTTCTGCCAACACCAGTATTGGGCTAAAAGGTGCGTTTGATTTGAGCAGTGTGGGGGTCTTCTGCCAACACCAGTATTGGGCTAAAAGGTGCGTTTGATTTGAGCAGTGTGGGGGTCTTCTGCCAACACCAGTATTGGGGTAAAAGGTGCGTTTGATTTGAGCAGTGTGGGGGTGTTCTGCCAACACCAGTATTGGGCTAAAAGGTGCGTTTGATTTGAGCAGTGTGGGGGTCTTCTGCCAACACCATTATTGGGCTAAAAGGTGCGTTTGATTTGAGCAGTGTGGGGGTCTTCTGCCAACACCATTATTGGGTTAAAAGGTGCGTTTGATTTGAGCAGTGTGGGGGTCTTCTGCCAACACAATTATTGGGCTAAAAGGTGCGTTTGATTTGAGCAGTGTGGGGGTCTTCTGCCAACACAATTATTGGGCTAAAAGGTGCGTTTGATTTGAGCAGTGTGGGGGTCTTCTGCCAACATCAGTATTGGGCTGAAAGGTGCGTTTGATTTGAGCAGTGTGGGGGTCTTCTGCCAACACCATTATTGGGCTAAAAGGTGCGTTTGATTTGAGCAGTGTGGGGGTCTTCTGCCAACATCAGTATTGGGCTGAAAGGTGCGTTTGATTTGAGCAGTGTGGGGGTCTTCTGCCAACATCAGTATTGGGCTGAAAGGTGCGTTTGATTTGAGCAGTGTGGGGGTCGCGCGTCGTCGTGTGGGCCGGGGGTGCCGTCACCGCAAGTGGTTCTCATTAAAATGATTCAAGGTTGGCAGGTCTGTAGTTATGATGGGGGTCGCACTCGCACAGATTTCACACACACACACACACACTAGGACAACCTGTAGACACTAGTTATAGACACACTAGTTATAGACACACTAGTTATAGACACACTATACTAGTTAGACACACTAGTATAGACACACTATACTAGTTATAGACACACTATACTAGTGTAATCAGTCACTCGGGTAACATTCTCAGTGTCTAACTGTCCGTTCCTCCTCTCTCAGGTCTATACCGTCCGCAGACTGTTTGACGATAAGAGGCGTGTCTGTACATAAAGACACGCCCACTCCGCCACCTCACAGCCAATCAGAGTTAAGGTGGGAAGAGAAGACGAGGAAGCAGAGGAGGATGCAGAAGAGTAAATATCGTGTATCACGAATTGCACCCTATTCCCTATCTAGAACCTATCTCTGGTCAGAAGTTTTAAATTACATGTTTTAATTGAACCTTTATTTAACTAGGCCAGTTAAGATTTACCCAGGGGCAGAACGACAGATGTTTACCTCGTCAGCTCGGGGATTCGATCCAGCAACCTTTCGGTTACTGGCCCAACGCTCTAACCACTAGGCTACCAGCCGCGCCTAGTAGTGCACTATCTAGGGAATAGGGTGCTATTTGGGACACTTCCGTACAGCTCTGCCGTCTGGGCTCAACACAGTGCCTTTTACTCCCGGTGTTCATTAGACACAGAACTAGACAACAGTTAGAAGGGACGGAGGTCCTGCCTCAATTTGTCCAATGAGAATGTTCACTTTTGCGTTCACGGAAAACATTTTTTCCGCCCTCTTTGTGCTTATTGAACGCAGCTCTTGGACCGTAATCCACAAAGTGTCCCAAGAGTTGGAGTGCTGATCTAGGATCAGGTGCCAATCTGTCCATGTAATCTGATTCATTATGATCTAAAGGGCCAAACTGATCCTAGATCAGCCCTCATACTCTGAGAGACTTCATGTTCATTCATTTTTTGTTTTGGATCATCCCATAGAAATAGAATCACTAGAATGAGAGACTCATCGTTTGTAGATCAGTGGGTCCAGGGGCGGACTGGCATTTCGGGCAAATACCAGATGGGCTGGTCCATTTTTAGCCCAGTGGCCCTGTCTCAATTAGCATTTTGTAAAAAATTATAGAATATATATATTATATAATTTCTACAAAATGATAATTCTCTATATCTAATAATGCGTGCGTCATGGAAAAAAATGGGTCCGTGTGTTAGAAATTCCAGAGCTGATTTATGGTCCAAGTCTGCCCCTGAGTCAGTCAGTCATCATTTACCCACAATGCATCAAGGATGTGATCCGCTCAAAAGTGCACGTTGGGTTTAAATCTCTCTAGTAATTGAATTTCTATGGATCCTCCTATTTTACTAGAACAAGCCCCACCCAACCCCTAATGTCCTTCTTCTCCTCTCATTGGTCCATGTCTTTGTGACCTGTTGGCTACCCACAATCACCTTTTTTTGCTGTTACTGAGTTTTATGTGCCAGTAAGATTCTATGCTGATATCTAGATGAACAGGTGTGTGTGTGTGTGTGTGTGTGTGTGTATCTAACTTCAGTTGTGGTATAGGGGACAGAAACAGTTTACAGAGAACCTAGTTTACCGTTGATCCTACAGCTTTCGCTACGTCCCAATCCTCCACCCTCCCCCCCCCCCCCGAGTGTATACTTGCTTTGCATACTCTGTCATGGGTTTAATGGTTGAAACTCCCTCCAGCCAATGACTACACCATTCCAATGCTTTATAAAACATAACAAAAAGTGTACACTTTGGGAGATGGGTGGAGAATTTGGAGGCAACCTGTGATTGTAACTAAGAAGGGAGTGGTACTTTGAGCATTATTAACCATGTTGCCATGGCAGCCAGTGATTTTAATGTTGTTTTTTACACAATAAAAGACAGAACATTTGATTTGAGTAACGGTGTAGTTGTTATTTTATTGTAAAGGACCAGGACCTGGAGTCGTATCCACAAAACACCTCAAAGTAGGAGTGCTGATCCAGGATCTGTCCCTATAATCTGATTCATTATGACCTACCCATTGGTAGGATCAGCTTCCCCTTCCCTAATTCTAACCTAACCTGATTGTTAACTTCACCCTAGACAGTGGACCATGCAATGTACCATGCAGTGCAGTACCTCATTGGTTCTCTACCCTGGGGCCTAGGTTAGCATGGTAGCATTAAAGGCTAGCTCCATGGCGCCCCCATGTGGACTGGAGTAACATGACAGGGCGTTGCAGGCTCCATGCAGTTGGTGCACTGGCGCACGGAGTTGAAGAGCTAAGAAGTGTCTTACTGGTTATTCTGGTGGAAATCAAAAGCCAATGAAGTGTTACAGTCCTGTGGGTTTTCAGTCCAACCCTAATTTAACACACCTGCTTCTACTAATTAGTAGCTGCTCAACAAGACCTTAACTATCTGAATCAGATATGCTAAATTAGGGTTGGACTGAAAACCTACAGGACGGTAGATCTCCAGGAAGTGGGTTGGACTGAAAAACCTACAGGACAGTAGATCTCCAGGAAGAGGGTTGGACTGAAAACCTACAGGACAGTAGATCTCCAGGAAGAGGATTGGACTGAAAACCTACAGGACAGTAGATCTCCAGGAAGAGGGTTGGACTGAAAACCTACAGGACAGTAGATCTCCAGGAAGAGGATTGGACTGAAAACCTACAGGACGGTAGATCTCCAGGAAGAGGGTTGGACTGAAAACCAACAGGACAGTAGATCTCCAGGAAGAGGGTTGGACTGAAAACCTACAGGACAGTAGATCTCCAGGAAGAGGATTGGACTGAAAACCTACAGGACAGTAGATCTCCAGGAAGAGGATTGGACTGAAAACCTACAGGACGGTAGATCTCCAGGAAGAGGGTTGGGCTGAAAACCAACAGGACAGTAGATCTCCAGGAAGAGGGTTGGACTGAAAACCTACAGGACAGTAGATCTCCAGGAAGAGGATTGGACAGCTCTGGCCAAACCCTTCGGATGCTACAGACGTTTTCGTGAGAACGATTTTCTGAATGTCTCCTGATCTGACAAACAGCACAGTTGCTTTGCCTTGTTTCTTCAGACAGAAACAGGAGTGTTGTGTTTAGAGCAAGTAAAACAAATCACACATATGTGAATAACTAGATCTATATATACAGTAGTTTACTGACATTTACAAATGTATTATAAAGCATTGTTATATAGCCTTGCTTTATTTTCACAAACAGTAATATTTGGAAACCATGTATATATATATATATATATATATATATATATATATATATATATATATATATATATATATATATATATATATATATATATATATATATTCTCCAAGTGGATCACTGATGTAAGGAGAATAATGTCTCCAATTCAAAGGTAAAGGCCTTTTCCGGTACAACCCTCTAACAGAACAGAGAAGGGAGTACAGGTACAGGAATATAATCAGGAATCTCCCCACGGCCACAATGGGATTATTTAACACACACAGTAATATTTACTAACCATAGATTTGATCAACCACAATCACTTTCTTTACAAAAAACTAAAATGTTCAACTACTACAGTTCAAGTTGAAGGTGTTTTCCGGCGGCCTACAACACAGAACAGAAAATACAGTCACAGGAATATCATCATTCATCTCCTCACGACCTCAGTGTGATTATGATCACTGTCAACAACATTTATCTGTTACAATGTCCATATCTGTAGTCATGATCACTGCCAACAACATGTATCTGTTACAATGTCCATATCTGAAGTCATGGTCACTGTCAACAACATTTATCTGTTACAATGTCCATATCTGAAGTCATGATCACTGTCAACAACATTTATCTGTTACAATGTCCATATCTGAAGTCATGGTCACTGTCAACAACATTTATCTGTTACAATGTCCATATCTGAAGTCATGGTCACTGTCAACAACATTTATCTGTTACAATGTCCATATCTGTAGTCATGATCACTGTCAACAACATTTATCTGTTACAATGTCCATATCTGAAGTCATGATCACTGTCAACAACATTTATCTGTTACAATGTCCATATCTGAAGTCATGATCACTGTCAACAACATTTATCTGTTACAATGTCCATATCTGAAGTCATGGTCACTGTCAACAACATTTATCTGTTACAATGTCCATATCTGTAGTCATGATCACTGCCAACAACATGTATCTGTTACAATGTCCATATCTGTAGTCATGATCACTGCCAACAACATGTATCTGTTACAATGTCCATATCTGTAGTCATGATCACTGTCAACAACATTTATCTGTTACAATGTCCATATCTGTAGTCATGATCACTGTCAACAACACCCCATCCTGTCACATGGTTGTGTTAGAACAGGAGTGTAACTGTGTTTCCATGGAGACCCAGATGTTCCTCCAGGACACAGGAGGTTACTCTACCTGGCTCAGGGACACTGAGGAGCCCTTATTCCAAACCCCAAACCCTGGGTAGAGGGGCTCAGTGAATATGGTCTGGAATGTGTACACATGGGTCATTGTGTCAGAGTAGACCTCGTAGAAGGACAGAGTGCCGGCCGGCCAGTCAAGAAACACTACTACTCTGAGGCAGGAGGACAGGTCTCTATGGGGTTTAGGACAGTTGATGAAGGGCAGAGCAGATATATGAGTCTTTTCATTATTGTGGAAGGCATAGTAATGATCCTGAGTGCAGTACAGACTCCAGGACTTGTCATTGGTTCCAAGCCCACAGGCAAGACTCCTTCCTTTTCTTCTGTTGCCTTTATATGTTACTGCTATCACAGCCCACCCACTCCACTCTACCTCCCAGTAACAGCGTCCAGTCAGACCCTCTCCACACAGGACCTGGTGAATCAACTCAAATCTGTCTATGTGATCAGGATACGGCTGCTTCTCTTTAACCCTCTCCACCCTTCTGTTCCCCTCAGACAGAGAGAGGTTTCTGTGTGCTGTGTTTGGGTCCAGTGTGAGATCACAGGCATCTGCAGACAAGAGGACAAGTTAGAGGAGAGATAATGGGCTCTCTGATTTGCACAAAGTCAAGTTGTTGGGCACTGACGACCAATGTGATTCTACAAGTAGAATCGGTAGGTTTGTTGCTAGCGGCACTCGGTAGGTACAGCTTGTGTGTGTGAGTGAGTGAGTGAGTGAGTGAGTGAGTGAGTGAGTGAGTGAGTGAGTGAGTGAGAGAGATTAGACCAAAATTAATTCCTTGAAACTAACACACTTACATTTCTTCATCAGCTGTGGTTTAACCCAGAACTCTTCATTATGGTCCACACTGTGGGAGAGACAGAGGAACAGGCAGAGTGAGTGACACACAGCCTGTATGAAGTGTAGTCTAGTCCAGTCTGTATGAAGTGTAGTCTAGTCCAGTCTGTATGAAGTGTAGTCTAGTCCGGCCTGTATGAAGTGTAGTCTAGTCCGGCCTGTATGAAGTGTAGTCTAGTCCAGCCTGTATGAAGTGTAGTCTAGTCCGGCCTGTATGAAGTGTAGTCTAGTCCAGCCTGTATGCAGTGTAGTCTAGTCCAGTCTGTATGAAGTGTAGTCTAGTCAGCCTGTATGAAGTGTAGTCCTAGTCCAGCCTGTATGAAGTGTAGTCTAGTCGCAGCCTGTATGAAGTGTCATCTAGTCCAGCCTGTATGAAGTCTAGTCCAGCCTGTATGAAGTGTAGTCTAGTCCAGCCTGTATGAAGTGTAGTCTAGTCCAGCCTGTATGAAGTCTAGTCTAGTCCAGCCTGTATGAAGTGTAGTCTAGTCCAGCCTGTATGAAGTCTAGTCTAGTCGCAGCCTGTATGAAGTGTAGTCTAGTCCAACCTGTATGAAGTTCTAGTCTAGTCTAGCCTGTATGAAGTGTAGTCTAGTCCAGCCTGTATGAAGTCTAGTCTAGTCCAGCCTGTAGGAAAGTGTAGTCTAGTTCCAACCTGTATGAAGTCTAGTCTAGTCCTAGCCTGTATAGAAGTGTAGTCTATTCCAGCCTGTATGAAGTGTAGTCTTAGTCGCAGCCTGTATGAAGTGTAGTCTAGTCCAGACCTGTATGAAGTGTAGTCTAGTCCCAGCCTGTATGAAGTGTAGTCTAGTCCAGCCTGTATGAAGTCTAGTCTAGTCCAGCCTGTATGAAGTGTAGTCTAGTCCAGCCTGTATGAAGTGTAGTCTAGTCCAGCCTGTATGGAGTGTAGTCTAGTCCAGCCTGTATGAAGTGTAGTCTAGTCCAGCCTGTATGAAGTGTAGTCTAGTCAGCCTGTATGAAGTGTAGTCTAGTCCAGCCTGTATGAAGTGTAGTCTAGTCCAGCCTGTATGAAGTGTAGTCTAGTCCAGTCTGTATGAAGTGTAGTCCAGTCCAGCTTGTATGCAGTGTAGTCTAGTCCAGCCTGTATGAAGTGTAGTCTAGGTCCAGAACAGAGGCCAGTGATCCCCAGACCTCCTCAGAATCCAGTC